>NW_003200821.1:0-1914 GCF_000006405.1 Perkinsus marinus ATCC 50983
CTACTGCTAATAGCAGCTCCACAATGGACTCTCAACCCTCCCGGAGGCTGCTCTCCGTCTTACTGCTGCTACTGCGTGTATCAATGTTGTTGTCCACAACCGCCAACTAACTTCTGTCAACAAGTTTCTAACTGCGCCATGAAACTCGATCTTTCGCCTTCCCACCAATATAACTCCAATTTGGTGATACTCGATTCTGTTACATACTCCCATTGAAAATATCTCAACTCCCTCGGAAGTTTGGCAGCATTCGAGTCGGCGAAACTTTTTACAAACTTGAAAAGTACATTCTCGCTCGCCCTAAAATAAGACGTCCTTGTAGAAGGTCAGGCTTACTAAGCCTAATGCAGTAAAGGTAGCCATCAAATTGACTGGATGCGTGTATTAAAGATACCACCCTGGATAAAGGCACCGTTCATATTGCTATGGCATGTACTAGCTCTGTATCTTACGAGCTTAACCTAAAGATTCCTTTCCAGTTACCCAACCGAATTGGATACCGGGTCGGAAGGTGTTTTGATTTATCAATGACGTTGATAGGACCAGCCTTGGTAAAGAGTATCTTTCCAACGTGTGTAGGCTTATGTGAACCTCTAGATACTATTGGCATTCTCCCTGTATGGATTTTGTACCTACACCTACTTTGCTGTCATCATTTATTACTACAACACAGCATGGGTTTGGCTAGGCGCCACGGCCGTTGGCATCTTCCTCCTACTCAACATGATATACAATTACGCACAGGTAGTCGGATCTTCCCGTTTTTCTATCAGAAACTGCACCCTAGGCGGTCCGAACCTCCCCTGGAGTACCCCCTGTATGCGACCCTGAAGCTCCGTCGGGCGATGATGATGGTAGCAGGACACCCCACATAGCGAGGCGATCCTCCATATCTTCTCAGACGTTGAGGAGCTCGCTTTAAGGAGCGCATTGCAATTACGGTTGGCGAAGAACGGGATTGCTTATCGAGGCTTCGCCGATAGTGACAACTCTGGTAGGCTCAAGAATTGGTGGGAAGGCAAATGACGATGAGCAGTTGGAATAGAGTGGATTCGTGTAACCGATTACTTGAATTTGGATGAAAACCCTCTGGTGGAATTCAGAAGATTTCAGCACGGTATGGATCAAAGCATGTGAGAATTCATCACTCCATCGTTCACACTTGGGCGAGCGTGATTGGTATCTTTCAGGATGATGTCAGTGGTTAGTTGGGGGTTCATCTCAACACGTGGTACTTTCAGATGATGATACTACCAGCCCTCCCCCTTCTTCTTCCTCATCGGCAGCGAGTCCCTTCTCACTGTGCCGGAAGTGCAATAGGTAGTCGAGGGTAGGGTGTATACAACGCATATGACGAAGCCATCTTGTGACGGAGCTCTGCCATCTCTAAAGCCTTCTGGAGCCTTGGATAGGCGATCACGCCAGGTGGATTCTTTTGAGTATTAGTGTTGGAAGTCGAGGGTATTCACTAATTTCGTGGCGCGTGGTAAATTTCTCAGGTACAAGCCTCCACGAGCACACCACTGTTCAGTATGCAAAGTATGTGTGCTGAAGATGGACCATCACTGCCCATGGCTCAATAATTGTGTTGGGCACCGAAACTACAAGTACCAAAGCCGAGGACGGGTTCAGTGTCGTGTAATGAATTCAATAGCGACGTTGCGTATTCGGCCAGAGTTTTGTTCCCGAATTCGTAATTATTTACCCGCTAAACATTGAGTTTAATCGCCGATGATCTACAGTCTTCCTCTGAGGCAACCTCAGCGGTTGAACATTAGATGGCGCTCGTGTGAAGTCTTCCTGAATATCTTCCTCTTGCTACCTAAGGTACTTCTATCTCTTCCTACTGTACCTAGAGCTATGCTGTCTATTTGTGATCCTCATATTCTTCGACCCCTTCTATACGGTGATGTT
>NW_003213591.1:0-1560 GCF_000006405.1 Perkinsus marinus ATCC 50983
CCAGCTGCTTTACTATTGGGGTCCGCTGCAGACAAGACCTAACTTCATCCACAGTGAAGTCCCGATCAAACTCACCAATTGCGTTAGAAGGCATGATCCACTCCGAAGATGGAATAGGCGGAAACTTGGACTGCCAGATAGCCTTCCAATCCTCAGCACACTGATTAGGGTTTAACAATACGCCCCCCTTATTCCGGCGACACGTCTTGGCTGCTCTCCAACATCCACCAGTATCAGCGTAAGTTTAACTAAATGGTCACGCCGAAGACGATTGCATTCAGTACGGGCAACACTGGCAACTGATCCCAAAGCCAAGCCACGGATAAGACATCTGGGCCACCGGCTGACATACTGAATCTGGCGACGGCACTTCTTTAGTACCATATTTCCTTTGCCTGGGCAGATAGGGGCCACTTCAGAGGCAGTAGCGTGTAACAAGGAGCACACGGAGACAAAGGTCGGGTGCTCATCAGCGGTATCAAGCAGACGAATAAGTGTAGGACAGAAAGAGGCTGCCGTCTTAGGCGACGATAGCAGTTGAGAAACCGAGTAAGGTGGCCTAGGCCGTGACTTTGTGCCAGGTATTGTGAGGTTCACAAAACTCTCGAGAGAATCATGATCAAAACAACCCTGGGGGTCGAGGGTGTGACACAGAGAGTGTGACACAGAGGGTGTGACACAGAGGGTACAACTTAACGAATATATATAGTGACGACGAGCCATTCCTTGAACCACGGAGAGACCGAATCCTGAACTGCCCAAACCACCATGGGGACAAAAGACCCGATACGGAAATCCCGTAACGGAATACACCACTATCGGAACTATAGTGCTCACCGAAAGCGACAATATACCGAATCCCCTGCTTATGGTATCGAGAATTTCATGCAGTGGCTCAACAACGGCAATTGCAGTGATATTCATGGAGAGAGTGGTTTCCTAGGCTTGCCCATGACCAACATGGTGAGTAACAGTCACTCAGTAACTCATCATGAGTTTTTCATTCAAAATAGCGAGCAAGAAATGGGTAGATAGTCCCCAATGAAGATAGTCGACCTGTCTGATCCCGAGGTACTTCACTTACCGTCTCAGGTAATTCCGTGATGACCGTCACTAGACTAACACAACCAGCACTGAATTTGAGAAGCTATAGAAATTCAGCTACCGTTAAGCCGTAGTATCACTGGGTATACTCGATGACAATTAATGGATCAGAAACGACCAAATCACTCTCCTTCACGATTAGTGGATTACGAATTAATGTTACAATGCGCGTAACGGGCGACTCTCCAGAATCGTAAGGGACAGAGCATACAATGGACCTCGTATTATAGCTTGATCACGGGAGAATAGCGGAGGTTCGTCTCCTCGGAGCATGCGAGGGAACTACTCACTTATTGAAGTGGAAGAAGGACAGACTCATCTTGAACTCAGCGACCAGATCCTGTCTTGAGTTGAAAACCTCTCTAAAAGAGCGCGCCGCGCGCTCTTCGAATCTGCGATGCAGCTGGTGATCTTAATGCTGGTGAAGAGCTGCAGAAAGTCGTTGAACACGAGGTC
>NW_003213591.1:1660-7532 GCF_000006405.1 Perkinsus marinus ATCC 50983
ACTTCAATCTCGACGGCGCCTCGGTTCGTGTGGTGATATCTTGAAATCGAAATGGAACTAATGAAGTCAATGGCTAGCACTGGCACTGTGAGAAATGACATAGTCCCAGGATCCGTTCCACGCATGACTAGTCTGGAGCTTCTTGACGACGCCCTGGACAAGTTCACTGGTCTATACGATAAGAAGATTTGCTGCTCTGACGTCCTTGAAGTCATACCGGCGACCACTGATCTGCTCCTTGTGAAGCATACTGCGAGGAGTCACCGTACTCTACAACTATTGACGAGATACCACTTATCTCTCATTGAGTGCGCGACTCTAAGGTCTAACGGGACGCCATTCCCTGCTCTGGGCCAGAGCCTCTGGGCCCCAGGGTGAGTGGAACCAGGGTTCGAGAGTAAACTCTGCTTCCAAGATTCCAGGACCTCGTGGCTGGGCATATGGGAAGGACTCTTGAGTCAGCTTCCCTGAATGGCGGGCCTGTATGCCGGCATGTCGACGAAAGCGATAGGTAGATCTCCAAAAGCAGTCCCCTTCAAGAACCCAACTATCTGCCCCGCGGCGCCATTAGTGAAACCCTCGGAGACAGACAGTTTGTTGACGAGCATCACCGGTGCGCCTCGTTTCACTGAGACCACGAGCCAGCTCTTCCTTGCTTTTTGGGCCGATCTCCCCGAGTGTGAAGCTTTGAGATCCACGAGTCTCCCAGCAAGAATGTGGAGCGATGCTCGATTGACCTCTCCTGCTCTTTCCCGCTAGATGCAAGGACTATGCTACCCTCGAAATCCTTCTGTTCAAGCTCTCAGCTGAGGCATTCGCCTTGCAGGGAACAATGGGTGATCGTCGTAAGGTTGCCCACCGTCTCGTTGCCGCAGGGCCGCTGCGCAACTCGCGCAGCCTGGAGACAAATTGTTGAAATGCGACATCAGTTGTCCGGATAATCTGCTCAGGGAAAACGGTCTGGCGGGCAGTACTGAAGGCAAGCCTCTCATGCTTAACGACACGAATGTCGGCTGTCGAACTCGTGGAATATTAAGGCTTATCTAGAGCAGGGAGAAGTTGACCTCAATCACCAGAAAGTACCACAACAAGCCTCCCGAAAACCCTATGAGCGCCTTGTGGTCAGGGTTGTCGATTTCATGGAAATCGCAATGCCATTTCTGAAATTGAAATTTCATACGGAAATTTCCATGAAATTTGTTTCAAAGGTGGAAAAAGAATTTCGCTCTGCCGGATACCGGCGGAGGTCTTGTTTCTCTGAAAATCTCTGCTTGATCTTGTCGAAAAACTCCTTCAAACAGAGTTCCCCAGTTTCTCTAAAAATATCACCCCTGATCTTTCTTACTTCTTCATATGTTCGCCGTCGGCGAACATGGTCCCTTCGACGAGTGGACTTGTCGAACCCCTGATCCCACCCACACCGGCAGATGAACGTATTTTGGATCTTATCATCAGCAACCCTCTCCTCTGTAACCGTGAAGAATCTTCAAAGGGTTCAGCTAAAGATAAAGACGTCTCTTTCATCGGAGACCACGTCGTCATTCGGCTGATCCAACTTGGGCATATATCAACAAATCTGTGTAGTAGACTCGGATCAATGTGAGTGAGCTCCATCCTGACTATAACAGAGACTTCTAGAGAGCTACTCGAAGCATTGAAGATAGCATACCATATTGACAACATGGACCATGTTGAACATGATGCTGTATACCAGCACACATGAAATCACCATGTTGTGAAACGGTTATGACATCTGGCGCGCGTCATTTCAATCGATTTCTCCGTGAATCGGTCCTGATCGCGTATGCGGTGGTCAATTCGTTATGTCTTGTATATCGTCTAACTGAATAATTGTTTTCGGAGCTTCCGGAGCACTAGGGATAAGTTCAATGTCTGTTAATCGTCTTTTTCCTAAAATTTCCTTTAAAATATGAAATTTCCACGGGTTGCATTTCATGTCTGAAATTTCGGAGATTTCCGCAAGCGGGAATTTCCGAAATTTCCACTTCCGACAACCCTGCTTGTGGTTTGGCCTGTCGCAAATGTGAGTTGATCATCCCTAGGAGACGACAACCCACCAGGCGCAACTCGACGAGATGATCTCGTCCACAATTACGACTCCTAATTTACGAGTCTAACTCTCTCAAACCTCGCCTGTAGTGCCGCCAACACAGGACCTTCGAGAGACGTGAACGTAGAGTCAGACCGAGGCACTTGAAGGCTCAGAACGCGGTGAATATTCTGCCCCAGAGGCAGTAAGCAAGCAGTTTTGCCTGTCACGGCCATTGTAGGACAGCATTCAGGGGCCGTGCATTTCGATATAGGCTTTCACCAAGGCCTGTATTGTGTTACACAATTTGTGTAGATTTTTCCCGTTCCACCGACTCCGTGCAGCATACAGTACGGCGCATCATCGTATGTGTTTTCTGGGAGCCTCTGTCGACACTAGTCGTCCACCTGTTCCTCATTCAAAGCATCAACGCTTACGCTGCTGAGATCTTGTAGATGATCGAAATTCGATCATCGAATCCTCCAAGTGATTCTAGGAATCCTATTGCACGACCGTTGTCACCCATTCCTTGATCCAGCAGTCGCTGCCTCTCGCGTTCAAGATCCAAGATATGGGCCGGGCCGAAGATTTGCATGTATTCGTCTTGAACAGCTTCTTCCTCGAGCGATAACTCCGACCCCGATGAAGGAATTTCGACGTCTGATATGGCATCCCCCGCGTCCACCTGAGACCCGTTCCTTCAGCGCCGTATAACTTCAGCATAGCGAAGATTCCAGCCCAATTCAATTCCATCGACTAAAGCGAGAGATGCTCTGTCCTCCCATGACGGGCTTCCACCAAGGCAATCTTCGACAGAGCATAGAGAAATAGACCCTAGGCAGAGCACTCGCCAGGAGTGTTAACAATTGTGTTACTATTGTCCCGATTGTTCCACCTATCTTTGGAGCTGTCGATCAATTGTGTCCTGTCCCTAAGCTGTTCTCTTCTACTTGTAACTAAGTTAAGTATTGCTAGTCATATTTCCCCTTACTATCCTCTGTCCTATCTACTGCGTTGGTTACAGGAGTGCTCCGTATAGGTCTTGCCAACATTTGGATAGATGCGGACGATAATGCTCTGCTGGCGTCGCTCCCCACCGACAACTTTTGTAGCGTAACTTTTCTGGCGGCTTCAACAAAGGGTAGGTCCTCAAGCTCCTGCGGTATCGGTACCAGACCAAAGTAGTCCGAGTGACACGGGTGGTATAATTGCCGTCTCTGACGTGCAGATGTTCTATCTGGTGTTCACCGCTGCCGACATAGTGCGTATGAGAGCATAGGGTAGCGGGTAGACCTTGCAAGTAGTGACCTACTTCTTGAGCTGTTAGTAACAGCCTGTTACACTCCTAGAGCAGACGCCGATGAGGAGCCTCCTCAATGCTTTGACACTAGGATCATCCGCGCTCATCCCTCGGTGTGCCTTGGTCAACATTTCCAGGACTTGGTTCAACGCATCGCTGGCCGGCTCGTTCTTCGTTATGAACTTTAAGATGTAGTTAGCCACTACCTTATACCTGACACGTACCTTGATATCTGTCTTGGGCCCGGCTACGAGGGATCTACCGCAGAGAGAGCAAAAATGGCAACGCTTGAGCGAAAGCGGAATAAGGGCTCTAATGGCAGCGCGACCCCCTTGATGAAACTTCGCAGAACTGGGAAGAGGGAGCGGGATCAAAGGACCGCAACATTCAACATAATCGGTGCCAAATTGGCACTGCCAATGTATAAGCAACCGAGGGCGCGTCCCAAAGCATCAGTAGTTACTTCAGCAGAAGCGAGTAGGGAGATATCATGTGTTTTACGTTTGGCGATACCAGGGTGAAAGCCTTTCACTGCATTACCTTTCACTGAAAGGTAATGCAGTCTACCATAAAACTACAAGAAATACCGATAGAGCCAGCAAAAGCCACAAAGCCAAGCCACATCTCACTTGAAGGGTCACTCATAACCATTACAATCAGGGACTTGTGAATATGATCACAATTGTATATAGTGTTCCAACAAAATAGAGCGCGCTTAAGATGCGACGCACTGGCAACCAGGACTTGCAGAGCAACGTAGAGAAAGGCAATTGGTGTCCAATGAACGCTGTCCATCCTGGTGAGCCTATACCAATCTTTGCAAGTGTATCACAGCAGGTATCCAGGGACTGGGGCTTGGGGAAGGCTAGGTCATGGCCGTGAAGTAAAGCACTCCATCCAACCGCAACCACAAGTCTGATGATGAACAGAGGAACCATAGTGCGGTAGACCGATAGATCACCAGAGGTGGCTGCACTAGCACGCGATTTTCGATGTAAGGGTACCCACAGATTCCTTTTGGAGCTCGTAACAGGAACACAAAAATAGAGAAAATCGAAGACAACAGAGATAACTTGCCCATTCAGATGGAAGGCAAAATTACTCGTTTGACGTAACCGAGTACCAAGGAGAACTACTAGACTTCTTTCAGCGGCATATTCGTTTTTCGTCTCAACAGCCCAGGTAGCAACATTCTCAAGACGAGAATTTAGCTCACCGACACACTTGGGCAAATCTCGTCCCTGTACGAGAACAGTTTGGTCGTCTGCAAATGAAAGGTGGTTAACCACTTTCAGATCCACATCTGAGGGGATACTTTAGGAGCGAGAGTAGGTGATCCAATTGCAAAATTTGTATTGCAGACCTCCATAGAGAGATTGAAAGTGGAGCGCGCAAGGACACATCCTTGCGGGACTGCACGACTAACAATGAATCGTTCTGAGATGCCACAGCTAGTAGCAATACGGACTTCACGGGGTCTCATCATACCCGAAAGAAAAGAGCGAAGTCTACCAATCTCAGGAAGATTGCGAATAAAGGGTAGCAGAACCGTAGGTTCCGCACAATCATACGCATTTCTCATATCCAAGAAACAAGCAAGCAAAGTTGCGCGTGTACGCTTCGCTTCAGTTTGTAAGGCTTTGAGAACAAAAGCCTGAGTGATTCAAGAGCGACGCTTTCTGAAAGCAGCCTGCTCCCAAGAAGGAACCTCATTCAGAACGGAGGAGATTCTACTCAGGTCACATTGCTTGAGGCATTCGAGCATCATAGGCAAAAGACTAATCGGTCGACAGTCTGAACCTCTGCTAGGTTTAGGTACTCCATTCAGATGCGATGCAACGATGTCATTACAATTTGTAATTTACAAATGACCTCACAAACGAGGACATGACAGGAAGCCAAACGCAGAAGTGATCCATCATGGATCATCCATGGACTAGATCCGGACCAGCTGCTTTACTATCGGGGCCCGCTTCAGACAAGACCTAACTTCATCCACAGTTTAAGTAAATGGTCACGCCGAAGACGATTGCATTCAGTACGGGCAACACTGGCAACTGATCCCAAAGCCAAGCCACGGATAAGACATCTGGGCCACCGGCTGACATACTGAATCTGGCGACGGCACTTCTTTAGTACCATGTTTCCTTTGCCTGAGCAGATAGGGGCCACTTCAGAGGCAGTAGCGTGTAACAAGGAGCGTGTAAAAATGGGTAAATAGTCCCCAATGAAGATAGTCGACCTGTCTGATCCCGAGGTACTTCACTTACCGTCTCGGGTAATTCCGTGATGACCGTCACTAGACTAACACAACCAGCACTGAATTTGAGAAGCTATAGAAATTCAGCTACCTTTAAGCCGTAGTATCACTGGGTATACTCGATGACAATTAATGGATCAGAAACGACCAAATCACTCTCCTTCACGATTAGTGGATTACGAATTAATGTTACAATGCGCGTAACGGGCGACTCTCCAGAATCGTAAGGGACAGAGCATACAATGGACCTCGTATTATAGCT
>NW_003213591.1:7632-9875 GCF_000006405.1 Perkinsus marinus ATCC 50983
AAGTTAGTGTTATATTAATATTACTAGGATGGCACTTAAAGTTAGTGTTATATTAATATTACTAGGATGGCACTTAAAGTTAGTGTTATATTAATATTACTAGGATGGCACTTAAAGTTAGTGTTATATTAATATTACTAGGATGGCACTTAAAGTTAGGGTTATATTGATATTACTAGGATGGCACTTAAAGTTAGTGTTATATTAATATTACTAGGATGGCACTTAAAGCTAGTGTTATATTAATATTACTAGGATGGCACTTAAAGTAAGTGTTATATTAATATTACTAGGATGGCACTTAAAGTTAGTGTTATATTAATATTACTAGGATGGCACTTAAAGTTAGTGTTATATTAATATTACTAGGATGGCACTTAAAGTTAGTGTTATATTAATATTACTAGGATGGCACTTAAAGTTAGTGTTATATTAATATTACTAGGATGGCACTTAAACTTAGTGTTATATTAATATTACTAGGATGGCACTTAAAGTTAGTGTTATATTAATATTACTAGGATGGCACTTAAAGTTAGTGTTATATTAATATTACTAGGATGGCACTTAAAGTTAGTGTTATATTAATATTACTAGGATGGCACTTAAAGTTAGTGTTATATTAATATTACTAGGATGGCACTTAAAGTTAGGGTTATATTAATATTACTAGGATGGCACTCAAAGTTAGTGTTATATTAATATTACTAGGATATGAAATACGATATGAAAACTTGAAAGTTTCGAGTTCTGCGTTCGAGAAGTTTTCAAAATGCTCCTACTATTCAAAGACATTCTAAGTTCGAAGTTCGAACTCGAAGTTAGTGTTCGAGAGAACGCATATTATCATACAACTACTGTATTACAATGATTGGATTATATTCAGTGGTCTCGAGTGCTGGAGAGCCGGAAAAAAGAAAAGATTACGCCTCGAGGTATTCTGCCTCGACCGTAGCATTGCGTGAGGTGTCCTGGAGCATGCTTGTCGGAGTCAGATTGATACGCATGAGTACTGAAGACACCGTACGCAGCAGGGGACTGTCTCGCCGAGCGTCTTCCGGAGTGTCATCAGTGTAAGAAGAACCATCATGAGATAACCACATTGGGAAAGTCTATTGGCATCATCCGAGTCGTAAATGAGGACCACTAGTGAGCCATGAGCAAACACTATCGTCATTGTCAGTATAGTTGGATGGTTTCTATCCACAAAGGCATGCCTGGATTGCAGATGACAATCGGAAGCGCTGAAAGTAGGGTGGCACGAATTATTTCCTTCCAATTGTTTCTCTCCATTTCCTTCGGAAAGATGAAGGGAATCTAGAAAATTCTTTGGGGCAGGAAAAATAGGAAAAATAGGAAAAATAAGGAAAAATAAAGAAAAAATTTCCGAAACGACCATAAATGGGTACAAAAAAACAAGAGGTCTCACACCAGGTGATGTCTGGGATATATGCCTTTGTTAGTGGTCTCGGACCCAGTCACTGGGGAGACCACGCATCACCACTCCACACAGATGTAGATAACTAATGCGGAGGAGTTGATCAAGTAAACCGCATCGCAGCGGAGGCTTCATCTGAGAAGCGCTTGGTGGCCTTAGATGGTAAAATCCCGTACCATCTAAGCTCTCGAGCCGAGAATCTGCGAAGAGGCCCCCAAGAGATCGACGCTTTCGACTCTTTGGGATTTCTGTGACTCGAATCTCGGTAACCGAGCACTCGAAGTGAGGAATCGAGACGCCTCGGTACTTGAACATGCTCCTTCACCATGAGTGTTGGTCGCGCAGATCTGGTACGGCGGGTCAGAGAAAGACACTCAAGGACGCAGATTCTGAGTGAACCTCATTGAATGTGTCAACAGTGCATGTCTGTTGCACAGACTCTATGCCCTTTCCGGCCCTTTTCCCGGCAGTACTGGGATTGGGATGGAATAAAGAAACTTTTTCTGCCCTCGACTATACCGTGACATATGGAATGAATATGAAAACCAAAACCCAAGTTTATGGGACCCGAAGGGAAGACCCGCCCCGGCCGGGCCGCCCGTCTCACGGTTTCCGCGAGCCATCCGGTTCGGACGAAAACCGCAATATGAGGTTCAATGTTACTGCATAAGTGTGTGATTCATTACGGCAATGTTACAACCCAAACCTATGGAGATTCTTTAACGAAGATGTGCTTCCAAAGATGTATCACACCATGTTACTGTAGTGTGTTAATGTAGCATATCCCTGGGATATTATCCCATAC
>NW_003213591.1:9975-12086 GCF_000006405.1 Perkinsus marinus ATCC 50983
GACGAGTCACAGCAGTGGAGTTTCACAACCCGTTTTACGTGAAGTGGCGTCGTAAAACTCTTTTGAAAAAACGGATATTTGTCGCCCGCTGTAGTAGTCGTAAAATATATTTTCACTAGTGTTTTTCATATCACTAGGGTGGTGAAACTCCAGTGTTGGAGGAATACATCTTCGGGACCCTCGGCAGTCTAGTAGGAGTTTACATACAAAAATTCGATCACAAAAAATGAAAATTTCTCAAAATTTTCTCAAAAGTTTTCATCATATGACCAACGCCTTTTTTATTTCCCCTCTCATTGACTTACATCCCTCCATCGTGAAATATCAGGTTCCGTATTAAACTCCATGAGAATATCTCGTTTCTGTTGCTCAGTTAAACCCAGATCACAAGGTGCCGGTTGTAGCAGTGGCTTTTCGAGCTAAGATAAAGTTGTCGAGATAATGCACATCGTGAAACGCTTCGCTCCGCTGTAGTCGAGACAATTCGGGTAATATACAAAATCCAAGGAAGACAAGTTGAAGGGTAAACCCGAACTGCTGAGGGACGATTCCAACATGAAATTCGAATCGTCCCTCTCACGTGTTGAGTGCCACGTATTCCAACTCTACCGATTCACATAACACTTTTGTGAGAGTCGTATCATGCCCCTTTCTATGCAACTTTTGAGTTATGTTCTTTGCGGTATTTTTGGGAGTAAAATTTGCAGTTTTTTCCTCTCAAGTGGAAATTGATCTCATGTGTGAGTCCATGAATTTGATGACTAGCAGCTCGCATCGCTTCGCTCCGGGGAAGCTCTAGCTCCTACAGAGGGGAGGTTGTAGTGCATTTCCTGCATGGTTTGTTATGGAAGTAAAGCGTGGACTCCACAGTGTGAAGTAATAGTTGGAGGTTGGGTAGAGTTCCATACGACCACCAAATGGATGTAAATTTGTACGAACTGTGTGAGTACACAAATTGTCTAACTGCAAGAAGTGCAAGAAAAGGTGATGAAATCACGCACGATGTAGGTTCAGGGATGCGTTGGAAAGAGTAGAATCGTAGTGTTGGGAGGCGTTTAGAATTAATAAGTGGAGAGCAACGCATAAGAGGAACACAGACTGAGAGTATAAGAACATGTAATGAGAATTTGTGGAAGAAATTGGAAAATGTGAGATTTTGACGCACGACTATAGCCGAGTAGCATTAAAATATCAATGATAGTTTTTCGATCTCTATAACACGCGACCATCAGAAATGTCCCCGAGTCAGTAATTCCACCACACCTCTAAGTATCGATTCTTGAAGGTTATTTTCCTAACTGTAGTTTTACATTGATTAAAATGTAAAATGTAATTTCACTACTTCGCGGCTCACCATCGGAATTTATGTTCACTTTCCTCAGCTGAGCTTAGTAGTTTCCTCACTATTAATTGAGATCTTCGTACGAACTAGGGTAGAAACTCATAAAAATCAATGATAATTTCCCAAAATTTCCATAATGTCATCACCAAAATATTTAGTTGACAATTTTTTTCCTCCAAACTGTCACCACTTGCGTAAAAATTTATAATATCACGAATACGCATACGATGTTTTCCACTTACTTCGAGATCGATAACAATAACTAGACGATACGCATACCATCCGCCGTACTTCGGATGGAGGTTCAAGGGTAGAACCTACGCGAAAACTACGATAAATCTAACTCTACTTATTCACATATGATGGAGTTTCACCACCCTAGTGATATGAACAACTACTGCATATCACCGCGAATATCGCCTTTTTCACCGAGTTTACGACGCCACTTCGCGTAAAACTGTTGAAACTTCATTTTTCCACAACTTCAATTTTTTTTCTAATCTAGGAGGTAGAGCGAATTTCACCAGTTGCTGATCAGTGCTGCGTGCTCACAAAAATGTTTAGAAAAATCGAATAAAATGTATTCCGCAGTGTTGGAGGAATATTACCTCGCTTTCTGCAGCTGAGTTCCTCACGAATTATACAATTTTACATGACAGTTTTGGTGTACAGAAACCGACAAAAATCGAAAATTTCCTCACATTTTCATATTGTCATCATCACACAACAATGGTAGTTGATGACATGTGCATATTTCACCACAATTCCA
>NW_003203952.1:0-933 GCF_000006405.1 Perkinsus marinus ATCC 50983
TTCCGAGATAAGGTAGCACCTCACTCGGTAGAGTATTATTACCGAGCTCACGATGTGGTCTCAGTTGAGACCTCACAGCTGCCACAGTTGGCTTCACAATAGCAATAGGACAATACAAATAATCGTATGGTAATAACCAAAACTTTTGCTTGAACTCGACGTTCAACCACTCAAAAGAAATATAGACACATTTATTCAGCCAGACAGTACCAGTAGCCGTAAATATACATCGGGATCTATTACCAGAGATGATCTCGAGTCGAGGATACATACTATTAACTAACCGTTCAGGAATCAAAGAAATCGTTGAACCATTCTCCAGGATCGTAGGCAGAGCCATGTTATCACACCATGTAGAAGTTTGACTCTGCGAATTCCGGAGCACGTCCGATCCAGTAAGATCATGCTCCTGTACGCGGTTCCCATTACGGTATCCTTAATGTCTTCGTCATAAGCCACCTTGTCATCTTCCACCATATAAGACCGATCAATATCAGCCCGACCTTTATCACGTCCTTCTTGTTGCAGGCCAGCAGTACAATCCCTGGCCAAATGACCAAGACGACCACAAACATAGCACCGGTTATACCAGTACGGGTCTTGTTGTGATCGGATACCAGCACCTTTACCACCTCCTCTACGATAACCACCTTTGGCATATCTATTGAACCGACCGTTTTCTTTGCCATTCCCACTTCGACCGCTTCGACCATAATTCACATAGAGCACCGTATCAGCAGCTGAACTATTCACCGTTACCATAGTGTTCTTCAAGATTTGCAGAAGAACACATTCTTGTAACGTAGCAACTGCAGTACCCTCAGTTTACTGGCAATCTCCTGAGGTATACCCCTCAAAACTGACCTTTAGCCACACCATCAATCACAGTATCTGGTACCGAAGTACCTCTAACTGTCAACATTCTCGTTGCCA
>NW_003213570.1:0-1092 GCF_000006405.1 Perkinsus marinus ATCC 50983
ATAGTGCTCCTGATTATAAGATGAGGGTCCGAGAGTTAGATGACGATGAAGACCGTGACGTACCTCAACAACGTTATTGCTTTGAGTTATCGATTCCTATGAAGGAGAATGGTAAGAAGATCCGCCAACAACAGTACGACTATTCTGGTGCTATGATTGGTAAGCTGAAACCTGAAGAACGGGAAAACTATAAGAATGAGATTGATGGCTATATAAGGGCTGGTTATTGGCAGGATCTGGAAGTATCCCCATTGCCTCGACGTTATAACTGTGCAATCTCTGATCTTCTTCCAGTGGTAGTGTTCCCCGTCAAGCAAGAGGGGCGACATACTCGTATTCGCCCCTGTGCAGATGCACGGGGGGCCAATGAGCAATCCCCCCGTGCTTCTTATCGTGGTGGTTGTATATCCTCTATCCTTCAGCATATTATGATTGGCTGGCGTGAAGGTTTCTGCGTGCATACCCGAGATGTGAAGAAGGCCTTCTATAAAGTAAGACTACTTGTTCCTATCCGGGTTGTTACGAACTCGAAGGAATTTGTTACTACTCGAATGATATTTGGCCTGGCTTGTGGGCCCTCGGGCCTGGAGCATTGTATGCAGACGATCCTTGCATTGGCCCGACTAAGTTGCCCTGCGAATTCAGTATTATGTCATGGTTGTGAGATCTACCTTGACGACATCACGTTTTATGGAAAACATGCCGATGTTATTGAAGCTGAACGTGTGTTTAAAGAGATAGCATTGTTGTTCGGTTTTCAGTTCGCTGAAGATAAATCGAATGTACTTTGTATTGATCTCCCTGCACTTGAACCATTTAGGCGCATTTTAGAGCATTTAGGCGTGTGGTGGCTCTTTGAAGATAGTTACTTGAAGCTGGTATGTAATCGTGAAGGCTATCTACAAAAGTTGTCTAATCTACATCCGAGTAGCAACAATTTAACTAAGAGGAAATTGTTTGCCATTGCAGGTCTTACATTGGACATGTTCTATTCCCATGCCCTCCTGGCATTCTTTGGTGATGCACTACGTATAATCGGAGGTCGCTCTCCTCTTGATTGGGACAGTACTATTTCCCTGACCGATGCAGAGA
>NW_003216873.1:0-904 GCF_000006405.1 Perkinsus marinus ATCC 50983
TAGGGCCTCCAGGATTCGCATGCCCTCTAGCAGCCGTGTAGCAATTAATATAGCAAATCCCTTGCTCAGACTTGGGGTGAGAGCTGAGCGAGGTTCGAACCAAAGACCTCTCAAAGACCAGCTTAGCAGGATAACCTACTCAACTAAGCATCCTGAGACGGAATATGTGCCCGACAGCCGCGGATCTTTTCCAGCCACGCGCCGCACCGACAAAGATATCCACAAGATATCTTTGTCGGTGCGGGATGTCAATCAATTATTATCCACGTAATTGTTCATTCTCGGTGATTTCGGCATTTTCTTCGGGGATAAAGCTCCAAGATCCTCCATAGGAGCTTCCCATTAGTTTCCATGCCGATTAGCAATCTACTGACCGCCAGTCTGCCCTCTCTGGTGGGAGATCTACAGTTAACTCATGTACAGCAGGAAATACAGCGCCGCCATGTCGCTGCACTAGCGGCATGGAAGAAGGAGGACTACACCACCCAGTAAGCATCACGGAGTTATCATTGATAGTATGCGTGTGTTGCTAGTTGGAAGCAGTTTGCCAGTAAATATGATACGATACTGCAACTAGGTCGCAAGACCCCAGCGGCTGATGTCAACGAGAGAAGGAGGCAGAAAAGCAGCATGATGAGGACGACGTGCCAAGATGTGAGGAAGGTGGCCGAGAGGTTCAACTATGACAAGGGTGCCTTGGTGGATCGTCTTATTCTCTTGTTTGGCTACGACCTCGACGAAGATCTCGGCCGATTTCCCAATCAGCCGGCGACATCTACAGTCTTGCGAACTCTCCCGGCACTCTCGGAACCCTCCTCCTCATCCTCTGCTGCCACCCCATCCCTCGCCAGCGCCGTTTCATCATCCCAGGCCAAATGGTTTGAGCGCCTGGATAAGCGTCTCG
>NW_003216163.1:0-1000 GCF_000006405.1 Perkinsus marinus ATCC 50983
GCCTCCAGAGACCATTTCACTGAGCCATATTCGGCAAAGTATCCCAGAGATATCACTCGGGGGGAGGCCACCTGCCACCATCCGCACACCACTAGGCAACCAGCCTTGAGGGGTAAATAGAAGTGAACTTTGCTCAGCCCGAGCCTGCTCACGTCGAGGCCCTCGACTCGCGGGCCATAACCCGTGGTCATTATGACATAGCATTGAATAATAAATGGGAGAGAGACGAAAAGAAAAATCAGTGCCCAACCTGGGCAGCCCAGGCCACCTGCCGATGGGCAATAACCCGAGAAAGTCACTGAGTGACTGTCACCCGATGGGAGGGCCACCTGCCACTCCTCGTTCACCACAGGCCGCCAACACGCCGTTGTGCGGTGCTGCAGCTACACCCCCCCCCTCCCCCGGGAAATTCCCTCATGGGGTGTGCTGCATATCAAGCTGGTAAACGGCGGATCATAGGCCGCCTACACAGTGAGTGGTGAGGGCATGAAGAGATAGGAGTAACGACCCTAAGAAGGATTCAGACCCTATAGTTAGCTACGGGAAGGAAGTTTCTTGAAGGAACACCGAACTGACTCACATACACCCAAACAGGCCTGAAAGAGCAAACATCAGTGAAGGCGTTACAGCTGAGTCAGCAGCGCTGACGTCAAGGGTCATGATTCAGTGAGTCACATCCCCTGCCAGGCGCTGATTGCTACACAGAGAGACGAAACATTGGGGTCCGATTCCAATTCCCACTGGACACGCCCAAACCTTCTGACGTGGGCGGTAACCTAAGAATAATAGTCTCAAAAAAAATATCACTCAGGAGCGACTCGCTCCGAGCGAGGGCCCCCGCCGCTTCTCGATAATTTCAAGGCAGCCGACCTTGAAATGAGGAAAGGTATGAAACCAAGCTCAACCTGAGCATCTGAATACTCCTCACGCCTAAGAACTCGTATTGCAGTTCCTTCCACTGGGCGTCCGGTGGAGCTTTAAGCTCAGTAAGAGGAGCGGG
>NW_003216838.1:0-1854 GCF_000006405.1 Perkinsus marinus ATCC 50983
TGATGTCGGAACTTGATGAACTGGTTTGGGCGGTTTATTGGGAGGGCTTCTAGATTATCTCCATTTGAGTGGTTTCACAACACCCTAGTTTATTGACCTCCGTGGTTGACCTGGTGTTATAACTAGGATGTTGTAAATAGGAGATAAAATTTAGAAGCGCCACGGGTTTGATAAACCAGTGGCAACCACCCAAACCTCCATATTACTGAACACAATATAGGTGATTACAGTAAATCCATAAATAAGGAGTTGAATGAAGGTCCATTTATGGGGCTAGTTCAAGGAGGAATGTATTGAGATTTACTGTTAGATGGGAACGAGCTCAGAGACCTCCTCGTGGTGTTCCTGGAAACTCAACTATAATGTTTTATTTTTTTTCTTCTTTTTTCTCTCTAAGTTTTATGGAGGGCTTCTAGATTATCTCCATTTGAGTGGTTTCACAACACCCTAGTTTATTGACCTCCGTGGTTGACCTGGTGTTATAACTAGGATGTTGTAAATAGGAGATAAAATTTAGAAGCGCCACGGGTTTGATAAACCAGTGGCAACCACCCAAACCTCCATATTACTGAACACAACATAGGTGATTACAGTAAATCCATAAATAAGGAGTTGACCTCTCTGCCGTCACGAGCAAACCTTCCGGGGTGCATAAAAAGGACCACAGAAGAATGATGGATGTAGCCCTTGAGGGTGGAATGTCTCCAGACTCCGGGCGCAGCGAGGCGAGTAAGTCGAGCACTCAGAACTGAGGACCGATGAGGACCGGATCCTCAGGTTTCGGTCATAGGGTTGAGGGTCGACCCCGCGTCAGACTCCTGAGTGGCGGTTCGAGTTCTGTATAACCTCGGTTGCACTTAACTGCGCATTGTACTACAATTGTACGGAAATATTCCGGAAATAATCCTGTCTGTTTTGGGGCTGAGAAAATAAAAATTCTTTTTTCTCGTGAAATTCCATCGATATTTGTCCGCAAAATGCCACATTCCTCCCATCATGGGAGGCCGCGGTCGTCCATGCAGCTTGTTGGAGGACGGAGTGGTGGATATCAATGGAGAGACCATGGTGGAACAATGCAAGTACCTCTATTCTGACGGTCAGTGGCTATGTTACCATATTACGGTCAGAATCTGACCGTAATATGGAGGGTTACTGCCAGTAACTTTTTGGAATCTAGGGATCCTATGGTCATTGAGTCTCCCTTTTTAGATGCTGTCACAGTATCCATTCAACGTCACTAACGAATGATGAAACGTCAAACTGTTGGGAGCCCTTTTGGGTTTCCATGTCGATGTTCTCAACGTCAATAGAAGATGCACTCATCCCACTAGATTAACACAACCAGTCGATAATACCAATTAGTACTAATAGATAGATGATAATCAACCCACCGAGCCTTGGGTTGCAACGATAGTACTTCACTTAGGGATGGTCCAACCAGCAAGGACCACAAACCAATAAAGCTTCTTAATCTCAACTATACTTCACATACACGCTCTAGCCTACTTAGCTTAATGTCTACGATCACACAGAGCAAACGCTACACGCGCACACCCTAAAATCAATGTGCTCAGTTTGCTCACAACAAAACTGTGGAGACTGAGAGTTGACCCGCCGGCCGCGGTGAACTTGAGGATGATTACGATTTCGAGAGACTAGTGGAATTGCTCCCTCTAGGATGGATCAAGACTGGGAGAAAACTTTCCGGAGAAGAATATCATTCGGTCTATTTGAAATAGAGCGAAATAGACTATTTCTGGGAGTTCTCGCTTTAGGGGAATAGCATTCTTCCTTGATCGATCAGTCTAGCTCGTCTCTGACTAGTGGATGTTCAAGCCAACAGTTCCCGCGTTT
>NW_003206459.1:0-1694 GCF_000006405.1 Perkinsus marinus ATCC 50983
AAGGACGTTCCTAGAATGAGTTCTAGAACTGACCATAGAATTGGATTTTGTTGTTGAACGACTCGGGGGCGTAGCGAGGATTTTCGTGGCGCAGTGAAAAATTCCGAGGCGTTTTGGAGCAGCAGTCAGTGTTGGAGTACATTTATGACTACGTCGGTCCGCTACAATGATTTCCACCTATCACCGCCTCGGGAGTACTTTCTGCCCAGCAACCCCGTGATACGACCAGGTGACATCACTAGGAGAAGTGAGAAGGTCAATTTCGTGGCGCGGTGACGATGGTGTTGGTTATCAGGTATATCCCTGGCTGAGGTGGTGAATATGAAGGAAACTCATTTGGCGGCTGAAAGGAAGAGTATGCTATTTTCCGAATCGTGATCTGGCGACCAAACAGTTATGCATATCTAGATTTTCTTCAATTAGAGATTATGGTTGTAGACTACGTAACGCTTCTAAAACGTTGGTGTCGATCGATTCACAGTGTTATCATGTTGATATTACTCAAAGTTGACTTCCGAACTCTCAAAAATTGGAAAATATTGCCTTGCATAACGGTTTGGTTCACACTGTATGAGTCAGGTCATGAGAAAATTCTGGAGCAAGACGCCCTCACGCGGTTGCGGTGTGAGAAGACCTTCGACGATTTGAAGCAAACGAATATACGGTAATGTTTTGCCTGCCTTTACGTTGCTGGTTTGAGATGGTCTGTTAGATGCCATGAGCAAACAGAGAAGGTGAACCGACGGATAGAATCGGTGTTGGCTGTGGAGCCGCGGCTCAGTGGTAAGAATCTGTGCTATCATCCGTAAGATTGCGGGTTCGAATGCTAGTGATGGCATTTTAGATAATATCAGGAGGCTCGAGGAGCGTTGTGAGTATCTCGGAAAGGAGCTCGAGGTTGCCAAGAAGGAGAAAGTCGAAGCCCGGCGACAATTCACCGAATGCCAGGCTCGTATCGAAGCGGTGGTGCATTTCTACCATATGGTCGGGGGACGTTTTTTCTCCTTGCAGGAGGTTGCTATAAAGCGAGCGAGCGAACGTGAGGTTTCTGGCAAGGAGTCCCTCAGGCGGCGAATTATTGAGAAAGGTGCGGTATGAAGTGTCGGGTGGAGGGTATGGTTGTTGTGATCAGATGTTGCGGCCAGACGGGGGGACTTGGAGAGGCGGAAGAGTCAGGTTCGGCATGAGAGGGCTAATGTGCATCAAATTGACAGGAAAGTGCAGGGGCTGGCAAAGTGGAGGACCCAGGGATCGATCCCGGGTCAGATCATTTCTTTAGGACGGATATAAATCTCTCGAGTCTGTCTGCGGGGTCGATGAAGACCTGTTTAGAAAAGGCGAGAAACGAGTTCTCATTTTTGCAGGTGAGCTTGCTACGCCGAGGTCCCAGGTTCGATCCCGGCATGCCGCATTTTTGCTTCAGTCACAATTGGTGGAGATGGAGCTAGCCTGGAAGAGACTCCCAGAGGATCGGGCGAAGCTGTTCTTACAAGCACAGGAGCTGTAGTTATCGCGACGGGTTTCTTGTGCAGCTAGTGTGGGAAAATGTGCACATAATCAACTACATGCTTTGGTGACAATATGGAAATTCTGAGGGAATCTTGATAGATTCTCGTTGGTTGCTATAGACTTCTATAAATAGTGAGGAAACTCTCACCGGGTTCAGCTGAGGAAACCAAACATATATTCCTACT
>NW_003207562.1:0-767 GCF_000006405.1 Perkinsus marinus ATCC 50983
GCAATATCGATCAGAAGGTTTTGATCTTGCACTACCTCGCTTCTGAAAGATCTGGGTTCTCAATATAACACCAATCAGGTATATAGACTGACAGCTGTGGGGTTCGAACCCACGCCCTTTCGGACTGGCGCCTTAAGCCAGCGCCTTAGACCACACGGCCAAACTGTCGATGAGTGCTTCAAGATTCATAGCCGAGGTGATGCATCGCTCTGCCAAACCAGAGGACACAAAAAATGGATTGAACGGATTCTGCGAGGTGCGATGGCACAATATCGATCAAAAGGTTTTGGTCTTGCACTACCTCGCTTCTGAAAGGGTCTCGGTTCTTAATATAAGACCAGTCAGGTATATAGACTGACAG
This sequence comes from Perkinsus marinus ATCC 50983, assembly GCF_000006405.1. Lineage (NCBI taxonomy): Eukaryota > Perkinsozoa > Perkinsida > Perkinsidae > Perkinsus > Perkinsus marinus. The sequence goes on from NW_003207562.1 coordinate 362, forward strand.
CTGTGGGGTTCGAACCCGCGCCCTTTCGGACTTACGCCTAAAGCCAGCGCCTTGGACCACTCGGCCAAACTGTCGATGAGTGCTTCAGGATTCATAGCCGAGGTGATGCATCGCTCTGCCAAACCAGAGGACACAAAAATGGGTTGAACGGTTTCTGCGAGGTGCGATGGCGCAATATCGATCAGAAGGTTTTGATCTTGCACTACCTCGCTTCTGAAAAGGTCTGGGTTCTCAATATAACACCAGTCAGGTATATAGACTGACAGCTGTGGAGTTCGAACTCACGCCCTTTCGGACTGGCGCCTTAAGCCAGCGCCTTAGACCACTCGGCCAAACTGTCGATGAGTGCTTCAAAAATCATAGCGGAGAAGATGCGTTACACTATAGGACATGACACAAAAACGGT
>NW_003209636.1:0-966 GCF_000006405.1 Perkinsus marinus ATCC 50983
TTATCTCAGCGATCGGCATCAAACTAGGAGGGATCTCGGGATGGGCTGGCATGAAAAGGAAGATTGTCGGGGTTGTCCTCGGAGTTATCGGCAATGACTTGAACAGCTGACACATACAACAACCTCACATGTCTTCAGTGCCCCCTCATCGGTTTCGCCCCTTCTTCAATGAAGAGCGGTTCGTATCGTTCGGACATACTTCAACCCAGTACTCACCGCTCGATCAGTATGGGAGTTGATTCTCCCGAATTTGATGTACCCCTTGAGATCACTGGAGACCTCATCCCAGGCTGGCGCTATACTATGACAATATTCATCCAAGTCCGAATACACCTAAACACTTCGAAACTTCCCCCCCGAAACTGTCCTCCATCTACCTCGACAACCCAAATGTCAACTGAGTGGTCCATGATGCTATGATAGTTTTCACTCGTGAGTCGAGCAGAGTAGTCGCTTGGTATGGAGTCGTAACCACCTGACACTTCTAAATAGGGCGAGGAGGCACTGATTCCCACTGATTTTATATGAAATTACGTGCAATGGAGTTTCACCCGTGATATGAAAAACAACACTAATACAAAATATATTTCACGACTACTGCATAGCGCAAATATCGGGTTTCTCCCAGAGCACTAAGCCACTCCACGTAGAGCGGGTGAAACTCCAATGTATACCCTATCGAATTACGATGTTCTGTTTTTCTCCCATGATTTTCTTTCTTTAGTTTGTTCAATAAACTTCTTTCTAATCCGTCCATCTGAGGTCACCTCTATTAGTATCATAAACCTTCCTCTTGTTCTGATCTCCCAAAGTCTCATAGGCCTTCGCCACAGACTGGAAGCGTGCAAGGCAGCTTTCACAGTTAGGATTTCTATCAGGATGCCACTTCATTGCCAACTTCCTGTACGCATTCCGTATCTCTCGTGCTTAGCCTTAGGATCAACATTGAGCACCTGTCAGCGACCA
>NW_003202805.1:0-1812 GCF_000006405.1 Perkinsus marinus ATCC 50983
AAAAGGCTCTTATCACATCAGCACTATATCTCCAAAGAGGATGGCGACGCAATGGATCACATAATTTTCCACTGAATCCAAAAAGCTGACGTTTGGTGTAGGAGGGAGCAGGCTCTGAGGGCACTTCTACAGTCGGACACTGAATAGCAAAATGACCTTCACTCACTTTCCAATATACACCAAGATGACGAACAATCTCAGAAGAGCCAATCGTAAGAATATGGCTTTTTTCTTCTGGGAAAGGAAATCCATGAAGAGTACCCAGACGTCGTAGAGTCTGAATTGCAAAACATACTTCATCCCGTGGTCCAATAACACATACATCATCCAGATATATAAAAACATGGACTCGATGTGAAACTCCCCGTGCATACATTAAATCAATTAATCGCCTCATAAAGGATTCCAGAGCACTTGGACCCACCGCGAGTCCGAATATCAGCCTTCGGCTGATATACTCAGTACCACCCAAGGAAAGTCGTAGCTTCCAACCCGCATCTAGATGGATGCGGTAGAACGCACGATTTACATCAAGGTATCCAATGGCAATCTCACTCATTGGATAACCATCCAGTAACAGCTTATTAACAGCCAACTGCATCTCTGTGAGCAACACTGTAGTATCAGACCCTAGATACGAAGCTTGGGGGAGGAGGTTATTCCACATCCTCGCATCGCATACGGGTCTAAGCTTCGTCGACTTCAGTAACGATTGCTGAAGCGGAAAAACTATGATACTAGGATCAGTGGAAGGGGTAGAGCCAGCAGCATCAGGTGGTGGAGAGCGTTCCCACCAACGATGCGCAAGATAGTTGGCTACCTCCTTCTCCAATAGATCCCTCTGACTCTCACTTAATCGAGCAATCATGGCTTTACCATAGTCTGCTTGAACACCACCAATATGGGACTTCAAAGGAGGCCATGATGGCCTGGCCATCTGATTTCACAAACATACTCCTGTTCGCCCGGCAAGTCGAGGATGTCAGTCTCCTTGGCATGCCTTACCCGATAATCATATTCTGGTGCTGCCGGTATCGGCCGCCAGTCGAACTCCATTTCCTCACAACTCGGAGAAGCGAAAGAACGTACAGCAGCAGTGTCAAGCGGACTCGTAAGTGGATCATCACTAGTATCACCTAGGAGAGGGGCCGCTTCTTCCAAGGAAAGAGCACAACATACACCACTCACTCTACGAACCGCAATCTCCTTGGAGTCAGCATGTACGTTGGCAATGATTCCAGGTTCAGTAACATCAAGACTCTCTTCCTTCGGTAGACTCTTCACCCGAGTAGTAATACATAGTCCCTTGGTCGAGTCACCTATATCAATTGTGACTCCGACACGTCCCAACAGACGTAGACCCCAAATAATACCCGGTTGCAGTTCCCTAATAACATAGAATTCATGTGTGATAACCCGATCACAGAAAATGAGGTCAAGCTTCACTATGCCTTCTACCTCCTCAGTAGTGCCATTAGCTAGTAAAGCCGTAGCATGGCACGGTATCAGTGGTGCAACTCCAGGACAATGCTCACGAATCTGATCATATACAGTCCTCGATAACAGGGCATCGGTAGCACCAGTATCCACCAAGCCCCTCAATACAATTTTCCCACCATAAGTCGCAGTCAATATTCCACCATCCAATTTGTCACCATCACCCCACGCACGAATGACAACACTGCGTGATGGAAGAATAACAGTCTCACCTTGATCAACACTCTGAACTGTCGCCTCTGTCGACTCAACCGTCCGCACTGCCTCCGTTCTAGAATCGGTCTTGGCAGTAGTGGTACTAGTAGGGGCGGACTT
>NW_003207534.1:0-1109 GCF_000006405.1 Perkinsus marinus ATCC 50983
AGAGTATGCGTTGGGTTCGGATCATAAAAGTGCTCTTCTATGTTGGTATTCCTGGTATTCCATCGAGACGGTCCTCGCGACTTGCGCGTACTATCGCCGCCACAACACCGAAAAGTGCCTGAACATGATACCAGCGTCTATGCACTATGAGGAAAGTGAGCCTTCCTACATGGTATAGAATATCTAAGGAGTATGTTGTGCCGTTGGAGGCGTATGAGACTGAGGAGCCATGGGATCATAACGCGAGACCGGACCACAGCCTTGAACTCATTAGGAACACGAACTCGATCGTCCTTAGCTCGATCGGGCCCTTCCATTATGGATAAGACCTGACTTGCAGCCGCTAACTTGGACCCACAGGTGTCTCTTGATGATGACTACCTGCTCCACCTTCGTCCGTACTTCAACTTCCGCCTCGTCCTTCTCGAGCGCTCCTACTCTTGAAGCTACGCCACTATATACACGGGGGACTCGTTGTCGGGATTTGAGGCTTTTTCTCTCTGTGGGAGGGGGGCCAGCCATGCAGTTTGAGTGTAAGCCAGTTAGATGGATGCGTCGCAGAACGATTGCACGAACGATTGCAGATTGTGCAAAATTATCCGAAAGTGGGATGTAATTACCCGAGCATAACCGCCGATCATCTGTGTGTCCAAGTCTGGTAACCGCTTCGGCAGACTTTTCGAACAAGAGTTTACATGATGGAGAACGAGAATTAAGAACTCCTAGTGAATCAAGAATTGAATAAGCATGCCGCCCGGCCTCCATGGGCTAGCTTCGAACAGGAGGTCGATCCGCCATGGAATAGGGCTGAGCTCTCACGTCCAGAGTACACCCAATTCAGCTAGGTTTCAAGTGCCGCCTTAGCTCGACTGCTAAAGCCGCAGTCCATATGGTAGGCTCAATTGAAGTCCGGACTTGCTTCTCAGAACGACTCAGCCTTAGCGTTGAAGAAATCATAATTTGGAGATTGGACTGCAGGAATTAGACTTGTACCCGAGGCACCTCCACCAGTGTCCCTCTGCCCTCGAGGGCCTGATCGGGCGGCAAATGGATTCTATGAGGTTCCGATCTGATGACAACTCACTGCTTCAAACGCACACTAAGCGCTC
>NW_003200958.1:0-1122 GCF_000006405.1 Perkinsus marinus ATCC 50983
TATAATATCCTCTCGGAAAGAACTCGCCTCCATGCCAACCCACATCATCACCATCATCATCTACCCCATTTTGTAACACAAGCGTGTCTCTAGCAGCACTTCCATTGATCGTATTGTTGCTTCCCGAACCCGAGTTCGCCAGCAACGGGTGCTCTTTCATCACAACGGTTAAGTTCTCAGGGTATTCCAAGCCGTAGTCCTCACAATAGTTTCGATACTCCTCGTAGATGCCTTCCAACAGCCTTTCAACTTCCCTAATAGCTGTACGGTACCTGCGGGTAAATTATTCCGATCTAGGGATTATTTCCCCCACCATTTACGACAAACGATATACTAAAATCATGTTTCGCTCAAAGATAGAGTATCTTAGGTCGAAGCTCCCAAGATACAAAACATGCCCGATTCACGACCATCCCCACCTACCCAACCGGGTCCACGCATGATATGCATAGATGCAGCGGTTCATCCGACTCCTGCTTCATATTCCCTTCAAGGAAGCCCGATCCTCGCCCTCGCAGCCTCAACTTTGCGTCGGACATTTTCACAATGCGTTTCATATTAACGCCTTTTGTACCAATAATGCGGCGAGCCACGTGAAAATCCCGATCGTTTTTAATGCCGATTTCAAAGCGGCAAGTATATCTAAAATTACAAATCTGAACCCAGTATCGTCTGTGGAATTATTCACGCTCCTAGGTAGAGCTGTTATTGAATCTCTTCGAAGTTTATGAGGAAGAATCAAAGACGATTCAGCCGATATTATTCATTCCAACTCCTTTCGAAACTTAATCCTCGAAATTTATGGTGATGAGGATAATTCGAAGACCACCCAATTAGAACATGGCTCGATTTTTCCTCTACAGTTTATGCTACCAACACAGCTACAATTAATGAGCGTCTTGATCTAAAACTTAGGCTACCAACACAGCTACAGTTAATGAGCGTCTTCATCTAAAACTTATGCTACCAACACAGTTACATTAGTGAGCGTTTTGATCTAAACTTATGCTACCGACAAAGCTACAGTTATGAGCATCTTGATCTAAATTTATGCTACCGATACAGCTACAATTAATAAACGTCTTGATCTGTAACTTATGCTACCGATACAGCTACAATTAA
>NW_003201159.1:0-1375 GCF_000006405.1 Perkinsus marinus ATCC 50983
TACCCAGTCATATCTTGGAGATGTGGCATAGCCGCCCCTACCGAGAGGGAATTGATTTTACCCAGTTTATCTTGGAGTTGTGGCATAGCTGCCCCTCCCTAATCGATTTACCATAGGGCCAATAGGGCCCCACTACTGGCGATATGCCCTTTACAAAGCATACTACCTGCATCATCGACTATTCTCGTACAACTGTCGGCAAAGGTCTGCCTCAGTCTCTTCTTGGCCATTCGATGCTATACCTCCTCCTCCTCCTTCCCATAGTCTCTAGTGCTCCTCTCTATGCCGACCTACTACATGACTTTGTGGTAGCCTCACTAGGGGTCTCTCCTTACAGTGGAGTTCACGGCACGCTCTCCTTTAGGTCAAGCTGAACTTTAGTCGAGCTGAGGTTGAGGATGCTGATGCCACCCGGATAAAGTTTCCGGGAGGCCACATGTTCTCGTGCAGCATGCCTAATGACAAAACTGCCCGGGGTTCTACGAGTGGTGGAAATGATCTCGTACAATTCTGTGTGACGACCGATTCTAGACTGAACTTTTTCAGGTTGTCAAGGCTAAGTCGATGGGTATCTCACCACGATGTCGGCGGGTAAGTCTTTGGGATGCATTCAACACCGATTTCGACCTTAGTATCGTTTGCCGAGTGACTATTGGTCGTATGAGCTGTGCCCTGGGAAGGAGGTCTCGCAGTTTAGAGTTGATGGAACTACAATCAGCCTGGCGCATGTTCCTAAGACGCTGATTGGTGAGTTCCCTCCACACGCTCACTCGGTAGATGGTCATGTATAGGTAGCTTCGTTGGAGGTAGTAGGCGAGTCCTCAGCAATGGTACTATTGAGGAACGGTACGAGGAGGGAGCAGCTAACCGGACAGCCAGTGTCAGGTTGAGAACGTCGATCCTGAGTGAGAATTTTCCTGGCCAGGTGCAGTACGTTTGTGCTCGTAGCACGGACACTTTCATAGATGTCACCGAACCTGAGATCCACCAGTAGGCTGAGGAGAGGGGCTCGGCCATGACTGCTGGACTAGGTATCGGTTTGTCGTGGGTCATCCAGCTGCTTGTACCACGTATACTCTCGATGATGGTACGCATGTCTATGATGAACTGGATGAAGAGGAAGGCCCAGTAAGTGTTATCACACAAAGCGTTCATATCTAGTGTGGTCAGTTCAATAACCTCAGCGATGTGCCGGAGGCTAGGGAGGGATCTGTCACTATCGACCGACTCATTTCACTTAACTACAGGGTAGTACTGAAGGGTTGACTGGTTGCGCGCCTCGCTTTGAAATGATATTCACGCAAAGAAAATGGAGTGTTGAGTATGGTAGCGAGAATTATCGGTCTAGTTCGCTCTAGTTTGCTGGGAAGTATAA
>NW_003203954.1:0-1605 GCF_000006405.1 Perkinsus marinus ATCC 50983
GTGGTGTTGAGTATCATTGAGTAGCAATAGGTGTGGAGTAGCATCTGAGAGGGCACTTGAACACTGATGTGGTGTTGAGTATCGTGCTGTTACCTGCGTCAGAAGATCGAGAAGACGTCTCTCTTCTCGCAGGCCAACAGACAGTCGGTTACAGACTGTGACACATCGTGTCGCATGTTAAGGTTCTCATCGATTTCATCGAAGAAGTCACACAGTATGGCCGAGTCACCGTCGGGGCCCTCAATTCACGCACGAAGTCGAGGTCTTCTCATGCAGTATATAACAGGGTTAGTATAGCCATCCGTGTTCTCAGTACCCTACGACATCAACATCTCTCCTGTTAGGTGGTGCCTTAAAAGGAAGTTGTACCCACGCTCCCGAAAATGTGAGACCGACCACCCGGTGAGCAGTAACGGATGCTGCCAAGCTGGCAGTGCAAACATCGACGGAAACTGCTCATGGATGAACACAACTTCATCGATGGAATTCTTCAAGACATACTTCTCTCGAATTTTGAAAAAATATCAAGTAAATATTAGGTAGATATTAGATGGGTATCGGGTAAATATTAGGTGAATATTAGTTGAATACTGAATAGGTATCAAGTCACTTGATTCAAGTGTTAGGTTAGTATTGAGTATATCTTAAGTAGATATTAAGTGAATATTAAGTGAATATTAAGTAAATGTTAAGTAAATATTAAGTAAATATTAACTAAATATTAAGACTTAATAATTAAGTAAATATTAAGTAAATATCAAGTAAATATCAAGTAAATATCAAGTAAATATCAAGTAAATATCAAGTAAATATCAAGTAAATATCAAGTAAATATCAAGTAAATATCAAGTGAATATTAAGTAAATATTAAGTAAATATTAAGTGAATATTAAGTAAATATTAAGTAAATATTAAGTAAATATTAAGTAAATATTAAGTAAATATTAAGTAAATATTAAGTAAATATTAAGTGAATATTAAGTAAATTTGAAGTAAATATTAGGTAAATATCAATTAACTATAAAGTGAACATCAAGTAAATATCAAGTAAATTTCGAGTGAATATTGGAAAATATTGGGTTAATATTAGGTAAATATAAAGTAAATGTTACGCGAATTTTAAGTAAATATTAGATGAATATTTCAGGTTAATATTAAGTTAAGTAAATGTCAAGTAGATTTTAGGTAAACATTGAGCACATATTTGGTAAATTTTGATTTAATCAAATTGATTGAATATTGAGCAAATATCAGGTAAATATTAGATATATATCAGGTAAATATTAAGTAATTATTAGGTAAATTTTGAGTAAATATTAAGTAAATAGTAGGTAAATATTAGGTAAATATCAGGTAAATATCGAATATTAAATATAAAGCAAATACCAAGTAAATTTCAAGTGAATATTAGGTAAATATAAGGTAAATATCAGGTGAATATCAGGTAAATACTAGGTAAATATCAAGTGAATGTTACGTGAATATTAGGTGAATATTATTTAAATATTAAATATTAGGTAGAATTATGGTAGAATGGGATAGGATTTGCGGTAGAATTTCCCGGGGTTTTCCGATGCTTGCCACCCCGGCTGATTATGTGCGCAA
>NW_003207022.1:0-4934 GCF_000006405.1 Perkinsus marinus ATCC 50983
AGGAATATATGTAATCGCTTTCCTCAGCTGCTGAGCTCAAAAGAGTTTCCTATACAGTGCTGGAGTAGGAATATATGTAATCGCTTTCCTCAGCTGCTGAGCTCAAAAGAGTTTCCTATACAGTGTTGAAGTAGGAATATATGTAATCGCTTTCCTCAGCTGAGCTCAGGAGTTTCCTATACAGTGTTGGAGTAGGAATATATGTAATGGCTTTCCTCAGCACCTGAGCTCAGGAGTTTCCTATACAGTGTTGAAGTAGGAATATATGTAATCGCTTTCCTCAGCTGAGCTCAGGAGTTTCCTATACAGTGTTGGAGTAGGAATATATGTAATCGCTTTCCTCAACTGAGCTCAGAAGAGTTTCCTATACAGTGTTGGGGTAGGAATATATGTAATCGCTTTCCTCAACTGGCCTCAAAAGTTTCCAAAACTAAATATAACAGTTTACATACTATACTTCCAACAAAAACTCAAAAGAATTTCCCAAAATTCTCCCAGAATATTACTCAAAATTTCACCAAATTGTGCACATTTTATCCCTCACCTCCGCAGTAGCACCAGCATCCCACATCTCCCACCCATCCTGCAGACGCTGGTCCTCTATCATGACACTTCGCGCGCCCAAAAACTCACAAACTTTTTCAAATTCAATTCTTCTCGTATCTGAAAGATTCAGAAATTTCCCCCCTTTTCCCCTTATTCCCAATATTTTCCTGATTCGACAATTTCTTGTGAACAGAAATCGAAAATTTTTCGCGGAAAATTCGCGGAAAAAATATTATATTTTCCAAAAAATGCCCTGAACTTTACTTACTATAAATTCTACTATTACTAACACTGGAGTTTCACCACCCTAGTGATATGAAAAATACTAGTGAAAAACATATTTCACGACTACTGCATATCACCGCGAATATCGCCTTTTTCACAGAGTATTACGCCACTTCACATAAAACGGGTTGTCGTGAAACTCCACTGATGATTCTCGCCGAAAACTCCCCACATTTTTTCCCAGACCTACCTCCCAAACCGTCGTAATTTCCCGTAGTGCAGCAAACAATAGTAACTCTAATTTTGAGTTTTTTCAACCATTTTATTATCGGCAAGAAAAACATAGTCTCGTCATCCGGATGGGCTACGATGATAGTCGCTGATTCAAATGGGAACTCCCTTGGTGAGTTTAGAAATCTGAGAGCATATCTTAGGTTCAAGCGTGCAAGATACGGAATAGGCCCAAAACCCACCTCAGTCCGACTGCTGAGAAAAACGCCAACAACAAAACCATCATCGCGATCCACCCAACACCTCCAGAAGGAATCATCCTCAGTGGGAATAGGGAAAAAGTTGAAGAAAACAACTACAAATACGAGGCAGTGGAAAGGGGGGAATATATGCACATGGTCAACTACATGTGTTGATAAAAATATAAAAATTCTGAGAAAATTTCGGGAAAAATCGTTGGTTTTTCTAACGCTTCTACCCAAATTCCTATGTGGATTTTCATAATGTATTGAGTAAACTCACGAGCTCAGTTGAGGAAACCAAACACGTGTAACCCGAGACCCCAGGTTCGATTCCCAGACGCGTCAACTCAACACCGCAAGCAGTAACAATATTCGTCTTTACCCTACTGCAACTCCTTCCAAGACCGTATAACGATCATACTAAATCGATTTAATGTAATTACGACGTTCATCATCATCAGCTCGGGCGGTCCCGTTTATGCTATCGAGTAGTGACCACGCTTACTAAGCTGATGATAATATTCTTCACCACTGGAGCATGAAGATTCCAAAGGACGACCTCGTTTACGTGACTAAAGGGAGAAGAGAAAGATACGATCTTGTGCATGCGTGCAAACCACATGTATATGATATCGTTTATACTTCCCCACTTCGGCGCGAAAAATTCCGATTACGGAATTTTTTACCCATCAACCCATAATCGTCCGTTTTCCACAAATCAAACGATTATTACCTGCACTTCCTCATCAACTTCCATCACCACCGCGCCCCTCTGCTCGATAATATCTCTCTGTGGTTGAGGAATCTGTGTCGGCTGATGGGCCCTCGGGAACCACCACGTCGCCATGCTCGGCCTCATCGTCGCCAACACCGACACGTCATCAACTGCATGTCCTTCAGCCGCCGCCGCTGGCGCAATAGTAGTGCTGTAGGTCATCAATGATAATAATATAAGATAGCAGTGGAATTACTCTACTTAGTTAACTACAACAACACCGAGCAGGTAATCCAAAGATCCCCGGTTCGATCCCCACAGAACACAACTTTTCCAAACTATGAAACGCCTAACCACGACTACTACTATTTACTACTCCCAGCCGCTACTGCTTGCCTCTTTCGAGGAGCCTGTTTAGCCTCATCTCTCCCTCTCTTGCGAGTCTGAAAACAACAAAAAATATTCAATTAAGTGAAGTGGCGTAATACTCCATGTGTAAAACGCGATATGAAGTGAATTGAAAACACTTCGCGAATAACACCGGACAAATCACTCCGTAACACGTGAAACACATCACGAAATTCTCTGCTCACATGCGGTTTTTTTTGCGAAATTAAATGTGAAACAAGTTTCACAAAATTTTCAAATTTCGTGGGGCGTGAAAACTTACATCAGCAACCCTAGTAGGCGTTAGCCACCACGCTGCCATGCTCGGGTGAGCCATCCTGAGCTTCATCTCATCGCCGAGATTTGCGCGAATCTTCATAACCTCCCCAAACCTCCGTCGCGTTTCATCGCGGTAATAATCGGTTAATCCTAAAAACGTCCCTACCAGGGATCGAACCCGGATGATTGGCAAGGCCGCCCACCTCTTCCTCCCACATCACTATCACGACCATACTTTTTCCACGCCTCGCTGGCCCTCACTGTGGCGGTCTTATCCGATGGCAATTCGAGCAAGTACGGTACCAAAAGACTCCGATTTCGCTCTTGCCGAATTTCAGGTGATCTTATCAAGTACCTAAACCGCTGTCGCGTTTAAAAATTAAAAAAAAATCAAAATTTATTCAATTTATCTTAATTTCGAACATTTTCCCTGAAATTTTCTGGAAATTTTTATAACAAATTTTCCCAAAAAAACTCTCGCAAACTTAACAATTCGATTCTAGTTTTTTAAATTTTCTCCAGAAATATGAGGAAATAGTGACAACCCCTGTACACAACAGAACACCGCGAATCGAAATATGTCAACAAAAAAACTTCGCTCCGCCCAACTCACTTCAACGTAGCATACATACTCTCAAAGGCCGCCTTGGTCTCGTGGAAATTGGACAGTTGGGAGGTCAAATCGATGAGATTCTCCAACCACGGCAACAGCCACTGCCGTTTACTCGAGCGTCGCAAGTTGCCTAAACAAGAGGTCCCCGGTTCGATCCCTGGCAAGTGCAGTTTTCTATACCATCATCAACACTCTCCTCATTCTCATCGATCTCACGACTGTATGACCTGAACCAAAAACGTTGGAAAAAATGTGCGAAAAATTCCGATTTCGTGTCGTTAAAGAGCGATTAAATCAACCCAACAGAGCTAATGATCCTTATATTTTCAGACTGTCACCTGCTCAGTGTTGGAGTAGGAATATATGTTCGCTCCCCTCAGCTGAGCTTAGAAGCTTCTCCCTAATCTTAAAAGTTTACATACAAATTCGCGTAGAAGTGTACAGAAACCAATGAGAATCTTCTCAGAATTTCCATATTGTCACCAACACACATAGTTGAACATGTGCATCATTTCGCACGATCGTTTTTCTCAACCTAGCGGAATTTTTCGCTCATTTTCCTAAAACGTCCGTGTTTACTTGGCAAATTCCCACAATAAATCGCCGAGGCTCATGCTCGTGAATGCCGGCTTGCTGTTGTCCCCAAACGCCGCCGTCGATTTGGTCAGCTCCTGAGAGGCCGATCTCTCCTGGTCCCGCAGGAAGGTGTTTATCAACGAGATCAGCGAGTAACTGAGAACGCAATTTTGTGGCGCGCGGTCATTCCCATCGTTTGAAATCAAATCGATTTGGTGACGAGTAACACACACATTTTAATGGTTCGATAAATAGATGCGAATATCATCAGTTAATAACAACTAAAAAGGAAAGGTAGTCCCCGAAGATCATCTGAGGTAAATTCAACTACTAAAGAATAAAAAAAAAGAAAAAAAGAAAAAAAAGAAAAAAAAGGAAAAAAAGGAAAAAAACCTAGAGAAAAAATCTAGAGAAAAAAATCTAGAAAAAATTGGGAAAGAAAAAACTCCGGAAAAATATTTATTTTTTTCAAATTCCCGATGGAAGACCCCCTCCCCCCCTGTCCCTACTTATCAAGGCATTGCGCTCTACCATCATGAGAGAGCAGGCCTGCTTGAGTGAGATAAGCCGAATTCACCGCAAACCTGAAACACCAACGACTCCACACATCCTCCGACGCCGGTTCGGTCCCCACCAGTGTGAGGAGGAGAATGTGCATATGGTCAACTACATGTGTTGGTGACAATATAAAAATTGTGAACAGAAATTATTATCGCTTTCTGAAAATTTCTACGAGAATTCGTATATAAACTCCTGTAAATAGTGAGGAAACTCCTGCTGAGCTCAGGTGCCGAGGAAAGCGATTACATATATTCCTACTCCAACACTGTATAGGAAACTCCTGAGCTCAGGTGCTGAGGAAAGCGATTACATATATTCCTACTCCAACACTGTATAGGAAACTCCTGAGCTCAGGTGCTGAGGAAAGCGATTACATATATTCCTACTCCAACACTGTATAGGAAACTCCTGAGCTCAGGTGCTGAGGAAAGCGATTACATATATTCCTACTCCAACACTGTATAGGAAACTCCTGAGCTCAGGTGCTGAGGAAAGCGATTACATATATTCCTACTCCAACACTGTATAGGAAACTCCTGAGCTCAGGTGCTGAGGAAAG
>NW_003207022.1:5034-8654 GCF_000006405.1 Perkinsus marinus ATCC 50983
AATTCCAATAAAGACGAGCAATTAAATATAACACGGATGAGAATTCTACAATTCTCTTTAGAGCGTGGTCCACTTTATAACGGAGGAATATAATTGAAGCTGTGAAAGTTGCATAAAACTCAGTATAGGAAAATATGCAGATGGTCAACTACATGTGGAAGCGATTACATATATTCCTACTCCAACACTGTATAGGAAACTCCTGAGCTCAGGTGAGGAAAGCGATTACATATATTCCTACTCCAACACTGTATAGGAAACTCCTGAGCTCAGGTGAGGAAAGCGATTACATATATTCCTACTCCAACACTGTATAGGAAACTCCTGCTGAGCTCAGGTGAGGAAAGCGATTACATATATTCCTACTCCAACACTGTATAGGAAACTCCTGAGCTCAGGTGCTGAGGAAAGCGATCACATATACTCCTACTCCAACACTGTATAGGAAACTCCTGAGCTCAGGTGCTGAGGAAAGCGATTACATATATTCCTACTCCAACACTGTATAGGAAACTCCTGAGCTCAGGTGAGGAAAGCGATTACATATATTCCTACTCCAACACTGTATAGGAAACTCCTGAGCTCAGGTGGTGAGGAAAGCGATTACATATATTCCTACTCCAACACTGTATAGGAAACTCCTGAGCTCAGGTGCTGAGGAAAGCGATTACATATATTCCTACTCCAACACTGTATAGGAAACTCCTGAGCTCAGGTGGTGAGGAAAGCGATTACATATATTCCTACTCCAACACTGTATAGGAAACTCCTGAGCTCAGGTGCTGAGGAAAGCGATTACATATATTCCTACTCCAACACTGTATAGGAAACTCCTGAGCTCAGGTGCTGAGGAAAGCGATTACATATATTCCTACTCCAACACTGTATAGGAAACTCCTGAGCTCAGCTGATGAGGAAAGCGATTACATATATTCCTACTCCAACACTGTATAGGAAACTCCTGAGCTTAGGTGAGGAAAGCGATTACATATATTCCTACTCCAACACTGTATAGGAAACTCCTGAGCTCAGGTGGTGAGGAAAGCGATTACATATATTCCTACTCCAACACTGTATAGGAAACTCCTGAGCTCAGCTGATGAGGAAAGCGATTACATATATTCCTACTCCAACACTGTATAGGAAACTCCTGAGCTTAGGTGAGGAAAGCGATTACATATATTCCTACTCCAACACTGTATAGGAAACTCCTGAGCTCAGCTGAGGAAAGCGATTACATATAGTCCTACTCCAACACTGTATAGGAAACTCCTGAGCTCAGGTGAGGAAAGCGATTACATATATTCCTACTCCAACACTGTATAGGAAACTCCTGAGCTCAGCTGAGGAAAGCGATTACATATAGTCCTACTCCAACACTGTATAGGGAACTCCTGAGCTCAGGTGAGGAGAGCGATTACATATATTCCTACTCCAACACTGTATAGGAAACTCCTGAGCTCAGCTGCTGAGGAAAGCGATTGCATATATTCCTACTCCAACACTGTATAGGAAACTCCTGAGCTCAGGTGCTGAGGAAAGCGATTGCATATATTCCTACTCCAACACTGTATAGGAAACTCCTGAGCTCAGCTGAGGAAAGCGATTACATATAGTCCTACTCCAACACTGTATAGGGAACTCCTGAGCTCAGGTGAGGAGAGCGATTACATATATTCCTACTCCAACACTGTATAGGAAACTCCTGAGCTCAGCTGCTGAGGAAAGCGATTGCATATATTCCTACTCCAACACTGTATAGGAAACTCCTGAGCTCAGGTGCTGAGGAAAGCGATTGCATATATTCCTACTCCAACACTGTATAGGAAACTCCTGAGCTCAGGTGAGGAAAGCGATTACATATATTCCTACTCCAACACTGTATAGGAAACTCCTGAGCTCAGCTGAGGAAAGCGATTACATATATTCCTACTCCAACACTGTATAGGAAACTCCTGAGCTCAGGTGCTGAGGAAAGCGATTACATAAATTCCTACTCCAACACTGTATAGGAAACTCCTGAGCTCAGGTGCTGAGGAAAGCGATTACATATATTCCTACTCCAACACTGTATAGGAAACTCCTGAGCTCAGGTGCTGAGGAAAGCGATTACATATATTCCTACTCCAACACTGTATAGGAAACTCCTGAGCTCAGGTGCTGAGGAAAGCGATTACATATATTCCTACTCCAACACTGTATAGGAAACTCCTGAGCTCAGGTGCTGAGGAAAGCGATTACATATATTCCTACTCCAACACTGTATAGGAAACTCCTGAGCTCAGGTGTGAGGAAAGCGATTACATATATTCCTACTCCAACACTGTATAGGGATCGAAGCGATGTAGCGTACCACTCTCGTGTAGGGTGATTTACAAAATCCAAGGAAGAACGACAAAATCCAAGGAGGTTTGTCGCGCCCTCTCAGCAGTTCGGGTTTCTGGTTGCCTTTGGTAGTAACAGCTTTCATCTGTATAACAGTTCGGGTTTCTGGTTGCCTTTGGTAGTAACAGCTTCCATCTGTATAACAGTTCGGGTTTCTGGTTGCCTTTGGTAGTAACAGCTTCCATCTGTATAACAGTTCGGGTTTCTGGTTGCCTTTGGTAGTAACAGCTTCCATCTGTATAACAGTTCGGGTTTCTGGTTGCCTTTGGTAGTAACAGCTTCTATCTGTATAACAGTTCGGGTTTCTGGTTGCCTTTGGTAGTAACAGCTTCCATCTGTATAACAGTTCGGGTTTCTGGTTGCCTTTGGTAACAGCTTCCATCTGTATAGCAGTTCGGGTTTCTGGTTGCCTTTGGTAGTAACAGCTTCCATCTGTATAACAGTTCGGGTTTCTGGTTGCCTTTGGTAGTAACAGCTTCCATCTGTATAACAGTTCGGGTTTCTGGTTGCCTTTTGTAGTAACAGCTTCCATCTGTATAACAGTTCGGGTTTCTGGTTGCCTTTGGTAGTAACAGCTTCCATCTGTATAACAGTTCGGGTTTCTGGTTGCCTTTGGTAGTAACAGCTTCCATCTGTATAACAGTTCGGGTTTCTGATTGCCTTTGGTAGTAACAGCTTCCATCTGTATAACAGTTCGGGTTTCTGGTTGCCTTTGGTAGTAACAGCTTCCATCTGTATAACAGTTCGGGTTTCTGGTTGCCTTGTCGGGTTTCGGGTTTACCCTTCAACTTGGATTTTGTATATCACCCCTGTAGTGTACCTCTTCGAATGCATGTGACATTTCATATTTTCCCCCGTATTATGTCCAAAACAGTAAATTCTCCAACTCCCGAGCAGCTGTTCATACCAGTGGGAGATTCCCCATCATCATCATCATCATCACCAACATTTTCCCATTTCTTC
Source organism: Perkinsus marinus ATCC 50983 (assembly GCF_000006405.1). Classification (NCBI taxonomy): domain Eukaryota; phylum Perkinsozoa; order Perkinsida; family Perkinsidae; genus Perkinsus; species Perkinsus marinus. Next base: position 8,383 of record NW_003207022.1, read on the forward strand.
GATTGCCCTCCAGAAGTAGAGCTTAAGGAAAAATCGAAAGTAGCGTCACTCGCCACGAAATTATTTTGCCGAGTTTTTTTTCTTCTCAGAGAGTTCAACACAAACCCCGAGGAGTTTCCTGCATTCCGAAGTTGAATTGTATGGAGAAAACTAAACGTATATTGTGCACGCAATGGGTATCTCCGGAGAGCTATTCATGAAACATTTAATACCCTATCGTGTTTGTCAATTTACAAGTGACCTCATCTATTTATATGGATGATAAAAATGTG
>NW_003216214.1:0-1118 GCF_000006405.1 Perkinsus marinus ATCC 50983
ATCCCTCCATATGGTCGGATGGCGTCCTTCGTACCGATCAACGTACCCATTGTATTGGGCATGCTCACAATGCATTCAACACCGGCTATAGTATTCTGGCAATGGGTAAACAGCAGCAGCAGTCGAGATTCATATTGCTCTTGTTCACTCTTGGTCGCTGGTTGGATGTAGTATGTTCCCCTCGAGAATGTAGACCCTGAATATTTTTGGTTTCCGAAGCTGAGCTCAGAAGTTTACATACGAATTTGGGTAGAAGTGTACAGAGACCAACAAGAATCACCCGAAATTTCCTCCCAGAATTTCCATGTTGTCGTCAACATATATTTCCCCTACTTATGTTCAGGTGAACCAAAGCTATAACGCTGTGTTTAATTATTGTAATCGTAGTGGTATGGAGATGACGACTGAGCAGCAAGCTGTGTCCTATGTTCTGGCTACTGGTAATGACTTCTTCTTGTTGTTGTTGATTGTATCTGGCTTCACTGAGGGAGAGGGAAGTATGGAGTAGATAGTGTTAAGTATGATTTTATGATAACGATTATTACATAGTCTCATCATAGTGATATGAGGACAATACGTATTGTGGTCCGTACTGGTAGTGTACATACACATTAACAAGTGTGATGAAATGACGACAAGAAGAACTCTTCACATGAGGTTGGTGGTGAGGAGACTTGATATTATGATTATAAGTAATTACATGAATACACAAGGCATGAAATTTACAAAATTCAGTCTCGGTAGTCTTTTTTGACAATACAGATATATGGTCCTGATGATGGGCATGTGAGCATGGAGTTGTGGTATTTCTGAATGTGTTTAGGATCGTCCTGTGCTATGGCGCTGTTGATGAAACGATTCCAACCAGAATCGATGAGGAAAGTGCCGTGGGTGGTGAGTATGAAGAGAGCCGACTTATTCTTGTTGTGGATGTGGTCATTGTAGTTGCCGTATATCTCTGTCGCTACTGGGGGAACTGCCAACCTCTATTTTACGCGACGATCTGAGCTCCAAAATGGTAATAGTTTATCGATAGTAATGATCATAAGAGTTTCACCACCCTAGTGATATGAAAAACAGTAGTGAAGAATATATTTCTGCGTATCGCCGCGAATATC
>NW_003205196.1:0-793 GCF_000006405.1 Perkinsus marinus ATCC 50983
TGCAGTAGGTGACAATCATGAATCAGTGAGCTCGTAGGTGAAGTTGTGAAGAAGGATAAGTCTCGGAAGAAGCACGATAAGCATCGTCATAAGAAACGCTCTCGTTCTCCGTCGGCCTCATCGAGTTCTGAGAGCTGCGAGAGAGTCTACTATGATGAAGAAAGGGTGGTGTCTCTCATACGAGATTGTATTCTGCATGATCCGCGGTCCTCGGGTAGGAGTAGATGTGCGTGGTTCAATCTCGAGGGGAATTTTATGTATCTTCCAGATGAGCTACTCGGCCTCTTCATCTCGCTGCATAATGGTGGGAAGATTAATATATCACAAGTCCCCACGGAAGGTAGGGAGGAGGGATCGCTGCTCAGCGTATAGTGGCAGCCCACCATAACTGTTTCTTTTAAATAGAAAAAATTCTTCAAGCTTTGCCCTATTTGTTCTCGTCGGTTTGGGGTTCTGCCTGTCTCTGCTCAGTCGATCGTTACTGTGTGGGACTTGCAGCCCCACATCAGATAGCCCCTGCCGGGAATCGAACCCGCGACCGTTAGGAATACTCAGAACTCCGAAGGCCTAGTCGTTACTCCCTATATATATTGATATCATATCAATCTATGTATACTAGTATTTTATTTCTACTCAGATCAGCTATTAATATGCATTAAATATGAGTGAATAGTGTCTATATGGTATTATTATATATTTTACTAATTACTGGATATCTATATTCTGCGTCGTCCAGCTGGTTGTGAATAAGTAGCTACAAGAGCGCTAGTGATGAAACGCACCATATACTGCA
>NW_003204343.1:0-2000 GCF_000006405.1 Perkinsus marinus ATCC 50983
CATCTGGTTGGTGACACTATGGGAATTCTGAGGACATCTCGGGAATTTCTTGTTGGTTTACCTACATTCCTCCCACCCGAGTTCATACGTGAATTTGTGTAATTAGTAAAAACCCTCCGGAACTGAGCTGAAGAGAGCGAGCATATTTTCCAACACTGGTCCCTTGTATACGTTGCCGTGTGCCAGGGGACTGCGAAGGAAGTTCGTTTGCTACTCGATAGTCTCGACAACAAAGATTTGCTTATCTTGGAAGATGTGTATGGGAAGGCTGAAGCAGTAGGTTGAGAGTTCTGCCCGACGGTTTTTGTGTATTTCATTTCAGAACTACAAGCCGTTTTTGAAGGATGTGAAAGCGGCCAAAGCCACGATATCGTATTACGGCGCGCCGCCACCACCGAAGAGGCACATTAACGATCCAAGACGAGTGACGACCGAGACGCTTAAATTCTGAAGGCCATGCTTGGTGTCGTTTCCGATTGAATGGTTTTTTTTGCTTCGCTCCGCCTCGTTGAATCTGCCCACGTGTTAAGCAGTTGTGAAGTTGTACATGGTCTCCATCTCTGGGGCATCTACTTCACCGCAGCAGAGGGTAGTCGAGATGCTCGGTACATGTTATGTACTGCGGAATGCCAACCCACCCGTTTATGAGCTACTACAGCGTGGAAGCATCGATCCACTTGATCCTACCAGACACGCTGATGTAAGTGGGAGAGAACATTTCGACACTGTTTTTGGTTGCTGCTTGTGCTGTTGTGAAATAAGGTGCCTTGACTTTAACTGTTGCAACGCCCAAGTCTGTGGAGCACGTGAACATGGTCACGTCTGATACAACATTGTTTGTAGGATATCAATACTGTTCGGTGAGAGAAAGATGTCTTTGCTATTCCACATTTCTATGATCGGCTTCATCTGGCTTTCGAGACCGCTTGACAGATTTGCACAGAGGCGATCGGCCTCATCTCACTGATGCTTCTGGTGAGAAGTCTGGACGGTTGCCGTTGGTGCCCAAAAGTTAATCTTGGGTTTTTTCCTGCAATTTCCGCTGGTTGTTATTACGGTTGGAACATGCAAGTGGCCTGTTCGGTGGGAGCAGTGATGGTCGCGAGTTGGTGTTACTGCTCCTTTACACACAGGCGTCGTGGAAAGCCCGTGAGATGGATCTATGTTGCGACCTTTGTTGTATACTTTTGAGCTCAACGATTTCCCTCCCTACCTTCTGCTCCTAGATGCGCATGCGTGCTGGCATTTCACAAGTGTACCTCTGCAATTCCTATGGTACCACTTTGTCAAGGTCGATTTGAAATGAGAGATGTGCCACAAATTATCCACTGAGGACGAGTTCGATAGCGATATGGTCAGAGTGGAAGCAGAGCGACCTCTCGCCATGGCGGCGAATGCCCGTAGGGGTTGACGAAGTTCCTCGGCAGTTCTAGGCGTCCACAGATCAAATGTCTAGCATATCGGCATCGAATCTAACCAAGCCGGCGACGGCGTTGTACTTTAGACTGACAGAGAGAGAGATCTATACAGCATTAGCTCCTGTTTTATGGTTACTTTTTTAGTTGCTAGCTTTTGTATAATATGATTTCGGGTTGCTGTTATCAGTGATGGAATAGAGAAATGTGAATCCGCATCACTTCAGAGTGCGCTGTGTCTCTAGCGTGGTCGCCACTAACGACTCTGTGCAGCATGCCCTGGGTATGATGCCGTGATGGGCTACTGCCGAACCGTCAATTGGCCCTGACACGTGAATTCGTCACACAAGGGTTTACATTACGTGTTGAGTTTCCTCGTGTACATCCACTTGCCTGTATGAGTGTAAATGGAACTTGAACACATGTCTAACTCTGCTACTGAGTGTGTTTGGTTTAATCTCATAAGTAGATAATTATGGGGGGTTGTTGATCAACCACGACTAATCTACCCGATTCAGAAAAAGCGGCCGCTCTGGTTCGAACCCGGGACCTTTCGCATGCTAGCTTTGCTATTATCGCGCGGCA
>NW_003208916.1:0-2290 GCF_000006405.1 Perkinsus marinus ATCC 50983
TCGAGATTGACCTTAGCAGCGTGTATGTAGCTAGCGTGCGCCCGCTTGTGTGCTCCTACAAGAGCGGATGATTACTCGTGCCCCGAATCTCACCTGGGTTGACCTTGCTCTCTGACGAGACCTCTGTCTTGCTCACTGAAATTGAGCACCCTGGCAGGCTTCCCCACTCTAGTTTCTATCTGTACGTTTTCGTACGATATGGCAGATGATGAGGATTTGCTGAGGAGCCTGGAGGAATCGTTCGAGTGCCCTATCACACAAGAAGTCATGGTAGATCCTGTTACTCTGGTCGAGACTGGCTATACTTACGAACGATCAGCTATCAGGAAAGCCTTCAAACGGTGAGAGGAATAATAGGCGTCCCTTCGGGGCTGCAATCGTGTTGTAATTTTGCGATGGAGTGGTATGAATCCAGCATGATCGTGACTGGAGATCACAATGGGATGTGAGCGATTTGACTCAGGCGGAATCAGTATAGTCTGGTGCAGGCTGATCCGAATCATCTAACGTGTTGACACCTGAGCGTCTGTGATGCGTGTGCTCTGTCGTTGTCGTTCGCTTCGTTGTCTTGTTCATCGGACAGAGCTGAAGCATCAAAATTCTCGTAAAATCTCGTTCGATCCGGTTCTGAGCGTAAGACACACACTATTCAAGATTATGAGTTTTTTCAGAAGGCCGAAGATCGATCCTCTTACTAACGGTCCACTGAAGAGCCAACGTGTTGTCCCGAATAGAGCCTTGAAGTCTGCGATAGAAACTTTCACACATGCCACGTAAGTCTTACATATCACTAAAGTTCAGCATTCTCGAGTCGAGGCTGTTGCTCGGAAAACGATCTAATGGACCGCAACCGCCCATGTGCTATATTCGTCTTGAATCCTCGGTGATGTATTTTTCAGACATCACGTTTTGCTGCCTGCGAGATGTCCTACCTGTGGGGCTTCTATGGTGGCTAGTGTAGCTGAGAACGATGGCATATGCCAGACGTGTCAAGAGTTACTTTTAGACGAGACTTTGGTGGAGAGTGGTACGTGTGTGATTTGCTCAACTCCTACGCATGGTGCTGAGATGTGTTCATCCTGCGAACAAGCAGCGGAAAAAATGCTTGAAGAGGATGACAAATCGAGTGCTCTTCCTGTCTACTGCGGAAATGCTTTGACGACACCAGACGATTGCAAGGCAACGAGAACCCCATTTACCAGTCGGTCATGGACGCCTTCGAGACGTCGTCGTGATGCAGCAACAACACCTAGTACTGCAGCATCCAGAAGTCGACAATCGATACAGTGGTGATCGAAAATAATCGTTTCTCATCTGATTACTCGTTGTGTTGTAAATTTGGTTCGTGTATGTCGCACATGAGAGGAATTCATGCCGGTCGAAAGCTGAGCCACGACTTAAACGCAGAAAGGATGCTCCTCGTGCTCGGTCTGACAATTTTTGTCAGCCCGAGCACATGAAACGGACGGATGCCATGCTGTTCTCATGAACGAATACTGTATACGGCGAGTAAGAGATCGCTGCCAACCAAGTCGTTGCGACACCACATGCAATGCGACTAATACTATGCAACTTGGTACGAACCAACTGCTTTACAATCTGGTGTATCTTGGTATTAATACGTCTACTCGACACGTCAACTCGAGGTCTCCTTATACAGCGAGGACAACCATGTGTAGAGCAGACTCATTGATCTGAACAAGAAGGCATTCATCATTAGCAACATTGTGATGCTCATCGGACACAACATCGTTGGTCCTAAAACTCAGGAATGGCTTCTCAAGGCGTATTTCGACGGGAGAGGGAGACTTAACGTTTCTCCCTTGAGGAAGAACTCCTCATAACTTTCTCTTCCCAAGGAGCGGAAGAAGCAGAGCGGTGCGACAAGCTCCAGGAGCATGAACATGTCTCGATGGCTTGGACGATTTACAACTTGTCAACAAGTTTGGAGACTACAGGAAATACATAGCAATGTACAACTCACGTACATCAGCAACTACGGCATCATTATGAGCGTCGATTATCTCAGCGACTCACAATCATCTCGCCGTAGTACGGCGGCCGCACAAGCTTATACAGTACACCTTACCACAACTAGCGGTCCTGTGTCGGGAATGGACGTCAGTCTACAACCTCTGACAAGATCGTCTCCGGTTCGTGATTAACGGGCCGTGGATTCCACTTCGGTGATTCAGTCTAACCTTCTGCCTCGCGCCCAAACTTGGTGGTTGTGACTTTTCCAACTAGGGTTCTGCGTTCGATGAATGTAGCGTTCCTTTACATCATGAGT
>NW_003210861.1:0-978 GCF_000006405.1 Perkinsus marinus ATCC 50983
GATGAGGAGAAGCAGTTTAAAAACGACGATCTCAGTCCGGTGAAAGAGTAGATGGAGAATGGTGATGTTGGGCATGCGAACATGCTGTTGTCGGGACCTGAGGTTGAGTTGGGTGGGAAATGTAGAGCAGCAAAAGGGACTGCCAGTGTTGGAGTAGGAATATATGTTCGTTGTCCTCACTTGAAATTTGCATCAGGGTAGAAATTTCCAGGACCCGATGAGAATTTTCATATTGTCACCAAATACTCCCTCCCATACTGGTGATTACGGTGTGAATGCCTAGCATCGACGTGAGAATCTAAAATGAAATTTGACGCCGATTGACGCGAAGTGGTTGACCTATCTTTGCTCGCGAACCGAACTGATTTGAAGCGTTGTCGCACTATGTAGCAATTACTAATAGTTATATAAATACTAATAAGTATTTAGTACTAATAAGTATTTATAAGTATAATATAAATACTAATATACTAATAAGCAATTATAAGTTATGTAGCAATTACTAATAATTTTAAACTCCCTGCACTATGCGTGCCGTCGTGATTATGGTTACTCTTATCGAGCTAGGCGGTGCGGCGAGGCATCGTAGTAAAGCGGAGATGGACTGGGATAAAACTCAGAAGGCGACTGACGACCTGATCGCAAAGGTAGGTGGGAGAATTTCGTGGCGCAGTGACGGTGATACTAGGTGAATGCGGAAATGAAAACATTGGGAACGGACCTGGACAGAACGACTAAGCAAGATAGGAAGGATTTGGCACTTCTGGAGCAGAGCAGACAGACTGAGGACAAGTGAGGAGAAGGGGCGCGGGTTCGATCCCTGGGTGGTGCATTTTTTACTACATCAGGCGCCTTGAGGAGAGCGAGGAGAGTCTTCGCGAGTTGGGCAAGCAGGAGATGCAGGACGCTGGTGAGGAGGGGGAGTATATGTTCGCTTCCCTCAGTTCAGCTCAGGAGTTTCCAAAGCTGAATATGAAT
>NW_003201379.1:0-2748 GCF_000006405.1 Perkinsus marinus ATCC 50983
TGAGGTTACTGAAGATGTGTGATAAGAGTAGAAGCGACTCTACACGGGAGACTCACGTCTTGATGTCCTCCAAGTTAGCCTTGAGAGGTCCAACGTTGGTGGTATCGTACTCGCCGGAGGCAGCCTTCATGGCGTCAAACTTCTTGAGCTGAGGCTTCGTCTGCTTCAGCTCGGAAATTTGCTTCATCCTGATGATCATGAAGTTGTGAGATCAGTTCAATCCAAAGAGAAGTCGAACTTACAGTTCCTTCTCCTTCTTGAGGTCCAAGGATTCAGTATGCATCCTGTACTCGATCTCAGCGATCTTGTCATCGATTTGGTCCTCAGTAGAGAAGCCCAACTTCTTCTGCATGCTACTCAATTCAGCACGCAGTTGACGTCCCTAACAAGAGTGTAATGATGAGCGAACGCAGAGTAGCGACGAGTCGTGGTTACCTCAGTCTGTTTGGAATGGATACCATCCTGAGTCTTGCTCCTCTTAGTCTCCAAGTCGGACACGAGCTTCTGCTGCTCGTCCATCTGCTGTTTCAGCAGATCGCGCTTGCGGAGAAACTCATCTTTACCCTCGGACTTGCCGTGGATCTTCTCGTTGAGATCGTGAACCTAAACCGCCATAACAAACCGCCACATACAGTAGTTATGACTTCCTTACCTTAGCTTGAAGGCCCTTGATCTCCTCGCTAAGCTTGTCGATCTTCTTCTCATAGTAAGCACGATCGACTGGCTGTGGCCTGGTATGGGCAGCAGCAGCAGCGTTAGCAGTAGCCTTAGCATCGGAGTGGTTCTCCTTGGAAGCGGCAGCGTCAGTGGTGGCGTTCTTAGCGTTCGACATGTCGGAAGAGTTGCGAGGCGTGTTGAGGGTGGTGGAAGCCGAGCAGCACTAGCTCAAATGAGGAAGAGTACTGATGATGACACAGGGTGTCTGTGGCGTGCGAAAACCACTTTCAGTCCATATCGATCTCGCTATCTCCCCAGATTTCCAACCTCTCCGATGGAAACGCTGAAGCTTACGATTTTCGCCTTTTTGGCTGCGCGGTGGAGCGCACGGCTGTGTCACCGTAGATCCCGGGTTCGATTCCCAGCTGGGACATCTTTGCGCATTTTTTCATCTTCACCATGTGGATTCTGAGTTCAGCCTTTTTGGTAGTTAGCCATATATTACGCTAATCATGGCAACAGTAGCGATGATAGAAACCAAACCGTCAGACTCGTCATCAAGCGGATACCAATACAATAGGCAACAGTTACTTAGGTAGAACTGCATGGTGACGTTGGTGGCAGGAATCAACCTTGGGTATTTTTAGGATGTACCCCGGTCGTCCCGGACCGGACATCGTCAATCCAATAGGAATAAGAGTCCATCGATTCCCCCCGCCAACAGCGAAGCAACGACCTGGGTCACAGCAGCAGGCTGATGATTTCAACGCTGGAGAACTAGGGGGTAGCCTCACGAGTATTATTTTTGTCTCGTTTACGCATCCCTGGATTCTCATTAGGTCGAGGACCCCATTCAGGAGCTAAAGGAAGAGGAAAAGGTGTTGGTGGTAAGGGAGGAGGCGCTTTGGGGTTTGATACGGCCACTGGGGGGAAGGGCCTCGGCAAGGGCAAGGGAAGAGAACACGAAGGTGGGGTTTGCTCCTGCAATCCCTCAGTATTCTTCTATTCCCCTTCCCTTGGCCTCATCGTAACCACTGAATCGGGTTCCGTTGTAGATACAGCTAGTTCACCCGATCATCATGATGATGGCTGGCAAGTGGTGAAGCCTAAGCAAGGGAATAGGGATTGGGGTGCACTCAGAGGTGGCCGAACTGCAGGAGGTAAGCGACAGCATCAGCGCTATCAGGTGGGAGCGTCAGTCTCATCTGCAGATGAGGAGGATGGCAAACCACTACCGCCATGGCGTAGGGTTGCTGCTCATCATCCAGGGGCCGCTAGAAGGGGAGGTAGTAGGAGTGGCTGAGTCATTGAGGCAGGCATGATGGAGTCGGCAGATACATCCCCGGTGCATTCACATGGCGCGGAGCAACATCATCGTATTGATATCACTGCCGCAGAAGGAGATCACTATCACCATAAACAGCAGGAGCATTCTCCCTCTGGCGTCCCCGCCACTACCCCATTCAAGAAGTAACTGCACATACCATAACATATTATGGTGGTTGTGACTGGTCTACCGTGTAGGACTCTCCATAAGGAGGAAGATAGCCGTCCTAAGGAGTTGATCAAGCCGACGACCGAGGCAACTCCAACAACCCCGGCTCCTGCGGTTGACCCCTTCACAATGGCCTTGTTGAGAGGCGCTTCTCCAGAACCACATACCAACAGAAATCCACCATCTAGCGGTGGCCCATTCGATACCAGGGTAATAGAGTCACTGGGGCATGGCTCAGCGTTATGGGTTGCGTCAGATGCCACAAGCATCAACAACATCAGCAGCTCCTCCTGCCGCTGCTGCCGCCCCTTCTGTTGAGGCTTCTAGTAGTCTCTTCGGTGACACTACTGATAGCCTTTTCGGTCCCCCACTAGAGCACGATGGTGTTGTATCAGCCTTCGCCGAGGTAATACGGAAGTTACTCGCCATACTTAGCTATGACTACATCTCTGTAGGGTCCTGCGCGGTCTGCCTCTTCTGGTAGTCGCTTCGCTCGACTATTTGAGAGCCTCCATGCGGATGACCCCAAGCCTGCTGTCCCTCCACCCACCATCATCGGGCTTCCCATCTACCACTCCATTCTCTACATCAGCCCC
>NW_003216290.1:0-1380 GCF_000006405.1 Perkinsus marinus ATCC 50983
AAGATCGAGAATACCATCGGGAGCAGCTGTTACCCGTACTTGTGCAGCAACCTCAGTAGGTAGACCCCGTACAAACTGCTCAGCGATAATATTAGGGCAAGCTGATGGATCAGTACCAGATAGAGTTAGGTAACGTTTCAAGTCAGAAACATAATTATCAATAGATTCACCTTGAACAAAACGTCTACTCTGGAATGCTATAAAGGCATCAGCTGGGGTCGGAGAGAAGGCAGCAGTCAACTTCTTAATAAGGCAATTAATATCCGACTTGTCCGACTTTGGCAGCTGATCATAGACAGACCATGCTGCATCTTCCAGGAACAAGGGCAAATACTGAGTCCGTTGTTCCTCCGACCAACCTTGGATCTTAGCCGCCAGACAATACTTCTGATACCACCGTTCAAAGCTCTCCGTAGCTGTGTTACCATGAAACTTCTTGATTACTTGATCCAATTTCAGAGACATCTTGTTGATAGGGGTCTGGGCACCAAAATGTACTAGAACTCAACCACTCTTCTCGTTGTAGGAGAGAGTAAAGGAGTAAAAACAAGTATGAATACAATTATTGGGAATAGGGAATCACTACTCAGCTTAGCTTCAGCTTATCGATATCTTGTCGTCACGACACAGCGCACAATCCTATATCATTCTCTCACACCGTACGCCTATACAAATGGATGATGCATCTGACTACAAACAAAACTCAAAGATGCTAATCTTGCGAAATTGGTTTATTCCAAGCAGTAACTGTTATCCTTCACAGGCCTCCCAATGGCGTCATCCTTCACTCTGTGTAACTTTTGAAGCTCTGCTGAATAACTGAAGTAGTACCACCTAATCTCCGACGATGTACCATAACAGCTCACTCTTGCACACCTGCTCTGGTTTTCACAACTTCACCGAGGTTGCCCCTAGGATCACAGATCTGAAGTTGATCGGTGACTGATAATCATTCCACTATGCCTAACATGTCTGATTCCTTGCGCCGCTGTCGATAATGGATATGACGACTCAAGTCTGATAATGTGTTCCTTGAGAAATTCGATCTCCAGAGCTTGCTCGGCCTAACAATGAAATCACTGTCGAGTTTACTCAAGAGAACATCCTCTCTTCGGTAACAGGACATAATAAAACTCCAGACTTTGATCCTATCCGCCGCCTTCGGTGCTTCCTCAAAGTCTGCGGCCTACACAAAACTCAACTCACATGCAAATTGCCATTCGACCTCTAATACAAGTTCTCCATAGAACATGTAAAAATATCCCACCTCTTGCGTCTTCTCAACTGAAAACTGAGCTGCGCCGCGAGCTCTTCCTTGAGACGGCCATCTCTTCAGTCGTTTGCGACATCCACGGCTCAAAATGGCAGAGGTCGCTTAGT
>NW_003205741.1:0-1295 GCF_000006405.1 Perkinsus marinus ATCC 50983
CCCATATGATCTGCTTGATGGCCTGTTATGTTCTGGTATTTGTGGGAGCCTTGCCTGCTGGTAGATACGTTCACGAAGGGCAGGGCTACAGATTGACCTATGTATTCACCGATTCTAGAATCGGGCTTGAGTTCGAGGTCAAAGGCCAGGCTCCCTTCGTGGACCCGCCGATCTACCCCCTGAAGCGCATCGCGGAGGCTTGGGCCGAGTCTTACTTCGTCGATTTCGAAGGCTCACCTGAGGGAGTTGATTACTGGTACCGAGGAATCAGGCATCTCTTCCCGGAAGTGGAGATTGCATCTGCCGACCTGACAAGAGTGGTGGTTTACCCATACGATTCGTCGAATTTACTTGCTAAATTCCAAGATCAAGTCGTTGATTTTTTCGCCGAATCCGCTTGAGGACCTCAAGTTCAGGCTCGGTTGCACTTTTTGTACCACATTACTTATCAGACGTCTCACGGCCCTGATGTGGCTATACATGTCATATGTCCTCTATTGTTGCGGAACCCACCGCCTTATTTTGTATGAGAGAAGCCATAGTCCCAGCTCTAGGATCAGGGTCTGATCAAAGATGTTGATGACCTCTGGGGCATTCTCGCTCGTGGTTCACGCTGTATTGCTCTCTTCGACTCGACTGAGGACCTTTTTTCTACTCAATCTCCATTATTGAGTCCATAATCTAGTTCATATTTGCGTTTAGGAGTAGAATTTATTGCAAGCAAATACATATCGTCGAGACTCGAGTCGGGAGCAAACATCGCGACTCTGGGAGAGGCATCAATCTTCACTTGACGCAAATGGCTTCATCTCGTTCGCAAATCCCAATGAACATGAAGATTGGCATGTGAAGAAAGCGATCTTCGACTTCCGCTTTTGAATCGGCGATCCACAATTGACTGAGTTCAACCGAGACGCCACATTAGCCGAGAAGCTTGTAATCCACGCTCCTCGACTCGAGATGTCTGAAGCTTGGAAGTTCAGCGGAGCCTCCTTGGTTCCACCTTGGATTTTTCCGGCTTCCTTGGGAAACACAAATCTCCTTAGAAAACTTACACTCTCCTTAGATTTTTGTGGTTCACCCACCTTTTCAATCTGAAATTCAGCAATTGAAAGAACAAATTTGACGAAAGCAATTTGTTTTTCGACGAGTGAAAGGAGTTGTTCACGAAATGAAAGTTCAAATTTGAATGGAAAGTTCGATTTTCGTAGACCGGTCAAAAATGAGAGTTCAAATTTGTAAATGAAATTTATGAACTCGGAAACGCAAGTTCAAATTCGTCGGACACGATACCA
>NW_003214822.1:0-1086 GCF_000006405.1 Perkinsus marinus ATCC 50983
CGACGCATTACGAGTTGAGTTGTTGGTTTGCGGGTTGACAGAGAACTAATCGGTCCTAAGCCCCTGATTATTAGATGATCAAAGTTTCTTGGCATCCACGACAATGCATTTCTCCGGCGGAAGAAGCACGGTAGGTAAAAAGAAGACTGAGTACCGATGCCAGACCTCTCGAAGACTTTTTCTCTGACGTGTCGTTAACCCTGTTGGATCTTTGTGGAACCTGGCAAGTAATAGCAGTTGATATAACCTCCGTCTCAAGTCTTGACACGCGAGATTTTTCACCCACTTAATCGAACAACTGTTCAGCCAGTTTGCGTTGATACCGTTCGCGTGGAGGAAGGTTTGAGCAGTCTCTCCGACGTAGGCGTATCTCTCTCTCTTCTCGTCAAAAGATATCACGTACGTTGACGGAGGGGAACCCAGCGGTAGCGGGTAGTAATAGCAACATCATACCTCATGCGGGAAAGGCCTGCACGGCATATAATAATAGCGGTTAGTCGAGTTATATGTTTGTCTATCCATCCACCTGGAAACGGTGTGAAGGATGTTCCTTTTCTTAACCTTAGGCGCGCATAAATCGATTACAGGGGCGCGCGCGTCTAATTTGGTGATTTAGGACACAAAGTTTAGTGACACGGTTTGTTTGCGCCGGTCTACAGGGTAACCTGCTGCGCTGTTCATGCAGTTTTCATGCAGTTTGACTGACTTGAGATATTTTTACTGATAGTTTCTACTCCGATTCTTGTTCACAAGATCTAGCCAACTGATGATGTGAATAAACTACCCGAGTGTCGGTGGCAAGGAGTCATACTACGCTTACGATTGTATTGGTAAATCCAATTTGCACTTTAGCAATTTACTAAATTGCTTAATGCAGTCTAGGAATGCATCGAATTGAATATCATTTCCCCCGATATAGTCGTATCGGAAATATCTCTATTGGTATTAAATCTTTCTTATTCCATCACAGTTTTGTCTACTGTACTGTTATTACTACTACTACGACATGGTTCTACCCAGTAAACTGCCCGTGAAGGTCTCAAGAGCTTTCACCAAGTTTTTAATGCCACGCCGGTCGAGTTTTGT
>NW_003199336.1:0-2442 GCF_000006405.1 Perkinsus marinus ATCC 50983
ATAGTCAGAACGATCTGTTGCTCTGGTGATTCCTGTGAGGGAGCTCGCCAAGAACTACGTCCTGTTGACTCAACATACTGATGAACGTTTGAGCACGTCGTCCTCTTCGAGTGCTGCTGCTGCCGGTGATAACTCTGCTGCTTGCTCGACACTGATGCCGACGGTCCTGATCCAGAGACCTTGCTGGAGGCTTGGATGAGATCCCGTCTTGGCGACGAGTCGAGCCGCCTGTATCTGATGCGAATGATGCTCGCTAGCGGTCGGTTGTTGATTCTCATGGATGGTCTCGAGGAAGCTGGCTCTGCCAAGTGTACAATAGAGAAGCTACTCTCATTGCTTGCTGTCAATAAGCATCGTGTCGTTTGCACCGTTAGGGAGGGCTACCTCAGTGATCACTCGCAAGAGAGTCTGACAGCTTCAGGTTTTGAAGGCTCGAGCCTCTCGTTGCTGGATGCTGAACAATGTCGGTTCGTGGCTAATGCTCGCCTTGGTCAGGCTAGTGCTGCGAAGTTCGAGGACTTTCTGAACGAGTTCCGGGATAAGGTCGCCAGTTCGCCAGAGGGCGTCGAGTTCATCAACACCCCGGCTTGCCTGAACATGCTGCTATGTTATTGGGAGCAGAAGCATCCAGTCCGGTCGGACTCGGGCAGAAGGGCAAGCATCAGTTCTTTGTGTAGGGATCGCTCTTCTGGTCGGACCTCCAATGCCAGCTTCAACACGATGAGGAGGATCGAATCCCAGCCCCTCGATGAGGAGGACCTCTCGGGGCCGATGCTACCCCAGGCCCCTCCAATGCTTGCGTCTTCGCCGAGCCGCATGATCAGCGGACTGTTAACGCCGACCGACGACGGTTCACAAGGCGATCCCAACAGCTTGTCGATCTCGGATGTTTACCGAGTTTCGATGTCCGTGTTGCTCCAGAGGGTTGTTATGAAGCATCAAGCCGACCGTGCTAAGGTGAAGGACACTGTTGACCGATACAGAACCCTCTTGGAGACGATCGCTTTCTTTATGATGGTCGAGCGGAAGAACCGTTTCTCGGAGGACGACGTTGTGAGATGGGGTCTCGTCAAATCTGAGTCTAACTCGGCAGCCTGGAGAGGTCTTTCTCTGTCTATCAGTAGAGGTCGCCTGCCGCTCCTTGCTAGGCTGGCGGGTTCTAAGGAGACTTCGAAGCTATATCGGTTCGTCTTTGCTTCCTTCCAGGACTTTCTGGCGAGCGGAGCTTTGACAAGGGGCCTCCGGGACGAAGAAGAACTACCCTCTCTAGAAGAATTGCTTGGGGCCGGCTCGCATGGGGACGACTGGTGGAACACTTTTCTGAACATGGTCGTGGACAGGAGTCCATCGAAATTCAAGAAGCTTTTCGAGAGGCGGTGTTGTAACTGGAAGCCCAGCGAACATGACGGTGACACGCCGCTGCATGCAGCTGCGCGGAATCGACGGCTTACTATTTTCGTGGCTCTGCCGCAGCTGAGCGAATGTGTGCGGAAGTATATGAATGTCTACAACGACAAAGGGTTGCTTCCTCTCCATGAGGCTGCCAAAGCAGGCAATGCTATGGCTTGTGAAGCTATGATCTCGGGAGGCTACGCCGATCTCTGGGCTCAAGCGAAATACTCGGGCTGGGTGCCGTTGCATTTTGCTGCTGCTAATCACCAGAAAGCTGTCATTGACGTTCTGCTGGAGGCCGCGAGGAAGGAAGGGGCTCTGCTCGGAAGTCGAGAAGGTCGCCGGGTTGCCCTGCCGAAGCTGCAAGTGTGTGGTCATCAGTTAGCTATGGACATCGTCTCGAAGGACTGTACGCTGACTGATGAGGAGTTCGTGTCGAGAGCGAAGAAAACTTTCCCTGAGCTCTCCTACTTCCGCGGGCGAAGCGATACTACTCCCGATCAAAGTGCTGCTGTTGCACTTGACCCAGCTGATATTGAGTTCCGGCGTACTATGGGTGCGCTGCTCTCGGTATTCTGGGTATGTGCCGATCGGTATGACGACTTTGTGCGGAACCAACCTCCAAGCAACAGGCTCTCGAGGGAGAACTGGAGTCATCTTCAGCGGTGGGTTAGGAACGTCGTTAAGCTGACCGACCCGCAAGAGCCCGATGCTGTCGATGCGATGCTTTGCTTCATGTCGATACATGACTTGGGTAAGATGAAGGACTTCAGAGAGGAGTTGGCTCCAGGATATCAGGACCACGATGCTGGTCTGTCGTACATCCTGAGCAGGTCGCCTGAGGTGCTCCCGAGCTACTGTCGTCTTCCCGACAAGTACCAGCTCTTGATCGAGACTTCTCTGAAGGTGGATTTCAACTTCGGTCAATTTCTGCAAGCTGAGAACCTGCCCGCGAACATCAAGAATGTGAAGTCGTTACTCGGGAATAAGGGCGATGTTGCTCTAGCTTTCTACCTCTTCCATATCTTCGCGGATATGGCCGGCATTATG
>NW_003214397.1:0-1026 GCF_000006405.1 Perkinsus marinus ATCC 50983
ACTACTACTAATACTACTACTACTAGTACTACTACTACTATTACTACTACTACTATTACTACTACTACTACTACTACTACTACTACTACTACTACTACTACTACTACTACTACTACTACTACTACTACTACTACTACTACTACTACTACTACTACTACTACCGCAAGAACCTTGATTCCCTTTTTAATATGCTCGATCCCCGCCGACTCCTCCGAAAACTTAGCCCTCATAGAGTGAGCCCCCGATGCTTCCAGTACCTTCAACACTATAGGATTCAAAAATCGCATAAAAATTGTTACCTTTTCTTGGTAGTTTTTGAAAGCCCCATAAGTCCACATCTGTGGCTTCATCAGTTCCTCCACCATATACCGATACTGCTCAAACTCATCCTGATCCTTTCGCCGCTTCCGAGCTATACACTCCGATTCAACCCAACACCGCTACGAATACCCCCATTACCCTCACTGACAGAATGCCGTAAAGAGCCCGTCAAACCAGCCTTTGACTCAGCGTCCTCCTCCCGGCCCAACAGTAAGTCCTTCAACCCCTTCATTAACCCTCCCAAAGCCTGGCCCGAATCGGGTGCCAATGATCCTGAAACCAACCACCGGGGAACGTATCGCACAACCGCAACTTTCGAAGGCTATCGTCTCGCATGTTGACAATATTATATCGACTATGACAACTACTATGAAGGCTATAACGATATAAGCTGTAACATTCATCGACACCTACTCGCAGTGGTGTCACCAGATCGTCGCAACAGGGGTGCTCGTTGCCTGAACGCCGAGCCAGGCATTTGGCTCTTCGGTACCGTATTCTAATACCAACCATACACGTTGCAGACAGCGATACGCATACTACCCCCGAGCCTCGAACAGCTACGAACCTTCGCGTTGAAATGATATTCCCACTTGCTTGGCGACTTCCCTTTGAGAAGCCATGTGAAAGAATCAACATCAGAATGCTAACACACAAGCAACCCGATCCTCCCGAACTTCAAAACTATCAGCCCTTCCGAAACAC
>NW_003204221.1:0-1149 GCF_000006405.1 Perkinsus marinus ATCC 50983
GCTGGGCTGAGCTGTGCAGAGTCACTGCCATGCCAAAGTACTGACCATATGTTGCGTCGGGGTCTTTCGTGTTTTCCTTGGTTAACCTCTTATCTGTCAGATTGTGTGATAAGCTTCAGAGAAAGCGTAGTCGAACATAAGCACGCTGATTCGCTCCGTTTTTTTCGTGATTTCAGTGTCCTGAAGGTTGGACTCACGTACGTGATAAGACTTGCCGGGCATCTGAGCTGTACAGCGGCCCGTGCAGGTCCAGTTTCTCATGGGGGCAGGACGTGGAAGACTCTTTCTCATCGCCTGTCAGACGCGAAATGAACTTCGCTGCGTTCAGCAAAGATAACCTGGAAGATTGGTCGAATAGGTGTGGGGCTTATTGGACTTGTGAGCACAGTTGACTCCATATGATCATTCTCTTGTAAGCATGCTTCTCCTAGACAAAAAACTGTGCATCGTATCTAACGCGACATTGTTGTACTGGTTGTCGTAAGTACAGGTTCTATCAGAAGGCCATGTTCCGGTTCTGCGTCATGGTCACCACCTCGGGTGCTTACGTTCATTCTAGCGATCATCTGGAGTTCTCCTCGAGTGTCTCATCTTTGCTTCGCGAAACCTGCGGGGACGAATGTGCTAATGCGTGGGGAGAACGTGTTGTCCCTAAACTCAACGAGTTCGTCGAACGGCAAGGAGACAATTGGGTATGGTATGTGATTGGTTGCACGGCACGGCACTAAACAATATCAGCTCACCAAGAAAATGTTTTTGCCTGTAGTCTGGTATCCCATTGCATCTCACTGAACTAATCGCAAAAGAGGTGGAGGAGCTCCGACAGGATAAATCTGACATACTGCGAGCTTTGGAAGCTCCACACTATGACACGTCATCTCGTGCAGCTCTCATAGGGGCTAGCTCAGTCAACATTGGTAAGGATTGAGTTAAAGACTTTGAGAGAAAATGGGTTGCAAATCTCATAGAACACAAGAATCGATGTACCAAAATACGGCAAGCTTCGCTGATGGCTTACGATGTGTCACGTAACTTGGTGAGATCGATGCAGCTGAGTTTCGTTTTGATAAGTAAGCCTCCTGGCAGGTCAGCGCAATGGCAGGTCTGTTGCTGTGCTTTGTGGATGCACCTTCAGTCCCGTGAACGATT
>NW_003215518.1:0-661 GCF_000006405.1 Perkinsus marinus ATCC 50983
GATGATAGTTGCTTGAGATTAACAGTAGTAATGTATGCCTGCGTTACGCTCGTCGAGAAGAGCCGATGTCGAAGATTTGACTAGAACATGCGAAGCGAGTCCAAGGCGACGACGGTCGAGGCTTCCGTTGCCATTGTTAATGATGTTCCTCGTCGCTATAGTAAACGTTTGCTCGTATGTGAGGAAAAATCTCCGGTATTCCCAAGCTCCACTGTCGGTGGCATCATCGTCCGCTCAACTTTACCGCCAATTGCTATGGTTGGGTCGTGAGAACGATGATAATAGTAATTACCATTACACTGAAGACGACCGTGTTCCTGGCTGTGTGAGTAGAGTTTACGTAGCATGTAATTGGATGCAAGAAAGACCAGACGACCACGAGGAAGCTTCATATCAACCTCAACAGCATCTTCATTACAGTGTGTTGGCCAAAGATTCGCCCTTAACACGCGGCCTGGCAAAACTGCTGACGTCGAAGTTCAACGGGAAAACACCAGAGGTGAAGTAGCTGAAGGAGAAAGTCACTTTCTCATTGTTTCTCTCAGGAGATCCTGTCGGTTGATGGTGAAGAACTCGTCGAGCACTATGGTTTGGGTCACTCGCTGACTCCACAGCGAACCAATGGTTTCGTGAGCATGATACGGCACATGCAGAGGCAAGC
>NW_003208991.1:0-949 GCF_000006405.1 Perkinsus marinus ATCC 50983
TAAAGGTGCCAACTTATCGAGGCTATGATTTTTTTGTCGAACTATGTCGTTAATGTTCGATGTCTTGGCCCGGGTTCGAACCTGGATCAATTGCTTGAGAGGCTCACACATTACCAACTTGGGTGGTAAGTTTCTTGTAACATATCTTAGATTCGCATGTCGGAGTTGCGGCTGAAGCTTGAGTCACAGAAGATGGAGCTTGCTGTTCAAAAGGAACTCAGAGTGAAAAATGAGAGGCTCATCAAAGATCTAGAAGACCGCATTCAGTACACCACTCATAAACATATCGTATTCGTATTCGTCCGGTCCCTCAGGCGTATGGACTCACAACAGGAACAGATCCTCGCGGAAGTCGTTCCGTCAATGTGACGGTACGCAGCATTACTGTGAGGGAGTGGAGTTTTCTAATTCGAAACGTTTTCATGAATATGAAACACCATAGTTGTGTTCTACTATCGATCAAAACACTGAGTTCGTAGTATTTCACCAATGGTGTCGTCCGGACCAGTCATGCACTCGCATGTTGTGCACAATTGGTAGCCCGATAAAGAAGGGGTAAGGGAGGTGATAGTATTAATGAGGAATGACAGTCAGCAGGCTATTGTGTAAGGAAAGAAGGAGACAACATAATATGAGGAATTCCTTCACACTATGCTGCCCTACCATTGACGATTTCCTCACTAGACCACTCACTGGGCGACTGTATTCGCTGAATACATTTCCGAATGGCATGCAAGATCCCTGGACTTCTCGCCTGATGAGCCTCAGATTCCTGAATCAGGAGTCCCTTTGGCGGATACAGCCGCTGTGCCCGCGGACGAGGACGTCACATACACGAGTGAGGACATTAATTTGGAGTTTGGGTTTAGGTACATGTATCGGTCAAAAGGGCCAAAAAATGATGTCAATCCTGCGGATGAGAAATACAATATCATGATCAAGGAAATCA
>NW_003212944.1:0-804 GCF_000006405.1 Perkinsus marinus ATCC 50983
ACTCTTGTCGGGAGCAAACGTGTGGTCTAAGCATTGGAGTTTCACCACCCTAGTGATATGAAAAACATATTTCACGACTACTGCATATCACCGCGAATATCGCGTTTTTCACCGAGTTTTACGCCGCCACTTCACGTAAAACGGGTAGTCGTGAAACTACATTGTTTTATCAAGAAAACGACAAACTGGAGTTCATCTGCTGTGTCGGATTACATCTAGATTTTTTTCCTGGGAGTTCTCTGCAGTTTGAGAGAATATATTAGTTTTATCTTGCAAAAATTTATAAAAATATTTGTCAATATTTCATAGTTGTTATATATTACTTCATGTTAAGTTTACGAAACTTCTTTTTTTTTCTCAGGAAACGTAATACGAAAATTAAACTTATCGACTTTGGCAGTGCGGCATTCAGCGGCTATCAGGTGTATACGTATATTCAGAGTCGGTTTTACAGGTGGAAATCTTGCTAATCTTGCAAAATCTTGCATTTCC
The DNA here is from genome assembly GCF_000006405.1 of Perkinsus marinus ATCC 50983. NCBI lineage: Eukaryota > Perkinsozoa > Perkinsida > Perkinsidae > Perkinsus > Perkinsus marinus. The sequence continues at coordinate 493 of NW_003212944.1, forward strand.
TCAACAGATCCCCTGACGTTATACTTGGTATTCATCCCTTTACCACGGCAATTGATATGTGGAGTCTCGGGTGTATTCTGGCTGAACTGTAAGCTATATTATAATCGATCACGTGATCGATTTGGGAATTTTTCAGATTTCTGGGTCTCCCACTTTTTCCTGGCAGTTCTGAAAAAGATCAACTAACGCGGATAGTGTCCCTTATGGGGTCGGGATTGCCGAAAAAATTTTTTTCCTGGATTTTTTTTGTTTTTTTCCAGAGCGGCCCCTTGTGGTATACTCGATAAAGGGAGAAATACGGGGAAATTTTAT
>NW_003204217.1:0-1055 GCF_000006405.1 Perkinsus marinus ATCC 50983
GTGATTCAGTCTTGACCTTAGTGCGGGATGAGCTTAACCGTCGACGCAGCGGAATTTGTAGTACAATAACTCAAACAATGAGATGAGAGATAAGTAACTTCTAACAGATGTTCGCTACTTGTACTTAGATCATCTCACGCAAGCTCCGATGATTTGGACAACATCACATACAGCTGGGAGCGCTTCCTTGAATGAAATGAGTTTCGACCCGCAGTTAATACGACGAGGTACCTTCTTTTCTGGAGACGGATGCGGCAGTTCTTAATGACTCATGAGCATTCCTTATCACCTATGCTCTGACTCCGACTCAGATTCATTCCCGTTTAAGGAAAGAACTCACCGGCTGTGCTTTCTCAGGTCTGGAAGCTTCCAAGGTAAGGCTCAACGGATACGTGAAATACCGATCCCATAGTCTTCTACTCGTCACCCACAAGCTATAATCAATATTATCGCGACACGGAGGAAGGCGTGAAGTCCCCATGATATGATTTTCAAGTCTGTATCTTGCGTTTGGCAACCATGTCTTCGAGTCCGTGAAGACTGCCGTAGCTGAAACTGTCCCCTCCACAATATGGAGTCCGTATAGTCTATGCTGTGTGCTCTGGGAATAACCCGTAATCACTCCTCTCGATTTAAGTATTTTCTTTGTCGGAGGACGGCCTCAATTCTGGTTGGTAGCGGGTAGGGCTCGCAGCGTACTCTAGTCGACTCTCAACTAGACAGTCTATCATATATTCATCGAAGACTCGGACTCGAAGCTACAATGGGGTCGCTATGCCACTTGTTGGCTGCTCACTGGATACAAAGCAGGCTCGGAGAAGACACGTTTTCACATCATATAGCAAAAAAGTCGGGACGTTTCGGAGGAGATTACGAGCGAGAAGGTAACCTATAAAATCAGGAGACACTAGTGCCGGAGATGAAAAACACGTTGAACGGTTCCTTCGTTCAGGTAGAACTGCTTTGAGTCAGCGTGATTTCCGAGTGGACTTCAGCCGTCTTCGGTACAAGCTCATTATTGAGTGTGGTGCCCCACTAAAGTGAGCAGAGTGAAA
>NW_003212883.1:0-1181 GCF_000006405.1 Perkinsus marinus ATCC 50983
AAAGGAGGTTCAACGATGAACAATATTCACAACCCAACAAATAAGAGAATGCGCAAAATCATACTGGATGCTTCCATGATGGAGTTGCTTGTGCAGGAGGTCTCCACATACCGATACAATAGTTGCTTGTTCACATATTAAATGCACTTAAAATTCATCACCATAGCCTTCCTCCTCTCCTTCACCCTCAGCGGTCTCAATGCCAACCTCTTCATAATCCTTCTCTAGAGCAGCAAGATCCTCACGAGCCTCAGAGAACTCACCCTCCTCCATACCCTCGCCAACATACCAGTGGACGAAGGCACGCTTGGCGTACATCAAATCGAATTTGTGGTCAATGCGGGAGAAGACCTCAGCAACGGCGGTGGAGTTGGAGATCATGCACACGGCGCGCATAACCTTAGCGAGGTCACCACCTGGGACGACCGTGGGAGGCTGGTAGTTGATACCACACTTGAAACCAGTAGGGGACCAGTCAACGAACTGGATAGTCCTCTTAGTCTTAATGGTAGCAACTGCGGCGTTAACGTCCTTAGGTACAACGTCACCACGGTACATCATACAGCAGGCCATATACTTACCATGACGAGGGTCGCACTTGACCATCATGGAAGCGGGCTCGAAGACGGAGTTGGTAATCTCGGCGACAGAGAGCTGTTCATGATAGGCCTTCTCGGCAGAGATGACCGGAGCATATGACGTGAGCATGAAATGGATACGAGGGTAGGGCACCAAGTTGGTCTGGAACTCCGTAACATCCACGTTAAGGGCACCGTCGAAACGGAGAGAGGCGGTGAGGGAGCTGATGCACTGAGCAATCAGACGGTTGAGGTTGGTGTAGGTGGGCCTCTCAATATCGAGATTTCGACGGCAGATATCATAAAGAGCCTCGTTATCCATCTGGCAAGTGACATCAGTGTGCTCGAGGAGAGAGTGGACGCACAACACTGTGTTGTAAGGCTCTACCACGGCAGTGGAGACCTGAGGGCAGGGCCAGATAGTGAAGGAGAGCTTCGACTTCTTGCCGTAGTCGACACTGAGGCGCTCAAGAATGAGGCAGCCCAAGCCAGAACCGGTACCACCACCACAAGCGTTGAACACGAGGAAGCCCTGCAGACCAGTACAATTATCAGCAAGCTTGCGGATACGGTCAAGACAGAGATCGACGATCTCCTTACCAA
>NW_003204511.1:0-1022 GCF_000006405.1 Perkinsus marinus ATCC 50983
ACAATCCATCGAGACCAAGGAGCACACGCCTCAGCAATAGTGAAGAAGGACACGTGTCGGGTTGGCGACCTCATTGCTAGTATGTTCAGAAGATGCAGTGTAAATGATGCTCCCATGGCGGAGAGGATAAGTAGGACGAAGCCAAGCAGCCAACCACACTGGGAGAAGCCGTAGGCCAAAGCCAGCATTCCCGTGCCGATCATAGTTTTGGACAAGGCCGTCCAGCAGGTGAAGACAGTGCCCGATGGGGCATTGACAAAGCGATAAGATGACTTCTCGACGAAAACCCGATTGCCGTCGGACACTTTCACTTCCTCGGTTGGAGGGCACATGGAAAACGTGGAATGCTACCTGAAAACGAGGGACGGACGATTGTAAGACAATACATGACATGCTGAGGACGCGAGGGGTTCCTATAAGGGCAGGCAACTAACTGGTCACGGCCTTAGTGCACGATAGCAGCAGCTTGGGCAGGAGCTCTCGTCCTCATTTGCTGTACATCACAGAATGTCGAGACTATGGTGACACGTGTGTGATACGTCCGATTCCTATGTGACACGCACCTGAGGGTCGGCAGATTATACAGCATTTGGTTCTTTCCTCTAATACTCATTACTACTATACTGCGTCTGACTCCAACGGAGTACTACTACTACTACTACTACTACTACTACTACTACTACTACTACTGCTACTACTACTACTACTACTACTACTACTACTACTACTGGACTATCCCTTGATGGCTTAGCAGACTACTAAGGCCAGACAGTCAACGTCTGCAAGAACAACGGTAAAAGTCCTATCTCGGGGAGCCTATTATCAACGTTATAGACATGTGTGGACTAAATGTATAGTCTACGTCACCAAAGGACAAGTGTTTGAGTTCCCTCAGGTCGATTGACCTCTGAAGTTCCTGCACGTTGATGTAGCATGAGGAGAGTGCACAGGGACGCAATAAAGTTTTCTACTCCCCTCCGCAGATCATGGATCCCACGTTTGGCAGTTTATTCAACTCCCTC
>NW_003213553.1:0-1353 GCF_000006405.1 Perkinsus marinus ATCC 50983
AAGCCTTTACTAGAGGAAGGAGCCTCTACTGTAAAGGTACCATAGCGATGGTTCGCGAATCGGTTATCAACTAACATCAACTAATGTCCATTCCGTCATATTCAAAGAATTTATTGAGAGCACAGTGAAACGTAGCGACAGTAAAAACAGGGAGGGAGTGCACGCGTGCACTGCATTGTGTTCCTGGTTAATCGATATCATATTGCGTGCGCTGTAGTGAATTGATCGCAACACCCTCATAGGCATCAACATTCATCGCGATTTCTCGCGCGAATGGGCGCATCGAGGTGCGGCCATGAATCATTTTTTTCTTTCCCTGGGTCGGGAGATGTCTGACGATGGTGACGCACCATCAGCTCGATGGTTAGCATCTTAGCTGCTCAACATCATCTTAGCCATCGTTAGACATGGAAGAGCACCAACTCCCAAGCTGCCAATAGCGTGAGGGTTGTGTGCTCTTCCCTTTCCCACACTCCCGTACCAAGAGTTTTTACGGGATCCATCCGTTGCGAGGAGACCGAAGAAGTCGAGCCTTTTGATGGCCGCTGGCCGACACGAAACATGGTAGAGATATGATAAACCTCAGCACGGCCAACTAGACTCTGGTCTTCGATTTTGTCCAGCCGCAGAGATATGCGGCGCGTGCCTACGAAGATGCTGAGCGCAAGCAAGGGTACTCCCTTGGCAAGTATACGTTCTCCTTAGGAAGATGGTTCCATTTTTGCCCGCATTATGCAATTAATGGCACGCGACAACAGCGAGTGGAATGGCGAAACTGATAGACAATTGAGCAGTGTGGACGCGGTTACATACCAACGCAACAAGCCTCGATGATATGTGACCCAGTTACTCGATGATTCCTCTTCAACGGTAACGAAATACTCCAATAAACGGAGGTGGATCGAAGCTTTTGGTGTGAAATAGTTGAAAGAGCCCAAGGGCGATACTACATCGACTCGATGTACAGCCCATGGGCCTCGGACTTAGCCATGAAAAGCCTAAAAATAGCGCCTACAATGGCCAGAACTGTGATGACTGAGAGAGCTGTGTAAATAGTTTAATCTCAATATCACAGACACGCGGCTTCCAACGCACTTTGATCGGGAGATAACCGGCGCTATTCGGACAAACAAATGTAAACGATGATATCAATGTGAGATATCCGTCTCAATGCACTACGCTGAGACCTTGGACTAAGCCATGGATAGCGTAGAATGTGCCGACTGTGACGAAGCTGATGACGACGCCAAAGCTGTGTAGTTGCATAGAGACGAAATCCGCTCGGTTGTGAATGTAGAGGTAAACAGAGCGGAAATATGTATATGAACTGAGTAAGTGATCTATGCTCCCGTA
>NW_003217147.1:0-1730 GCF_000006405.1 Perkinsus marinus ATCC 50983
TCCCAGCAGACCAGAAAGCGGGTCAAAGAAAGTGCGCTCATCCTTCGTATAAAGTCGAATTTGATCTGAAACGCAACTTGCGCGCAAGTGCTTCAATCAACTAACCAAATCCTCACACAGCACCTACATGCTCGCATTAATCTCATGTGATCATTTACGTATTTCTAGTGGACGGTCGTCAGACAGACGCATCACGATCCGGTTCCCATGGGGCTCCGGTTCGCGAGTTTCGACATCCTGAAGTTTGCGCTCCTCAAATCAGCGAGATACTAAACGACCATCTAACTCACCGATGTTAACCTGTTGCGTCGAAAATGCAGTCGGGAGCCTCTAAACCGTGTCGAAGTCGACCGTTGCGAGGTAGTCCAGTCGATAATTCACGGTTCATCCTACTAAATCAGCTGTATAGCGCCCAATTGAGGCCAATGGAATGTGTTCATCTGAGGACCTCTATCGCCCTAAGGTGGAGGAGTTCGCGTTCCCGAACGCCATATTTTTCCTTGTCGCACCGACCGGACAGAACACTAACTATACCGTTATATACTGTACCCTCTTCGATGAGTTGTTTGGCGAGCTCGTCAACCACCGTCGCGGAATCGACAATACTGGAAGCTAAGCTGAAAAGACTGATCGAATGTCAGCACAAAATGAGGAAATGTCGTCTAAACAGAATTTCTTCCACAACGCTACTTACTCTAGCGTAGAAAAATATAGCATATCGCTGCTTACGATATAAGTTCAACAACTCCATCGATGGGAGTCTCCCATCGATTACTACTCCAACAGTAGTCTCCCATTGGGAGACTACTGTTGGAGTAGTAATCAAGTGGAAATGGAGCATGTACTCGGTGAGGTCGATGCGACTATGATATCGCGAGGTACGCCTCCGTGAAACGACTCCTCCATTCGGGGCAACTACGCCAGTACACGATACGCTCTCGTGCGATCGATTCCTCTATTCGGGCCAGCTATGCCATTACGAGATATGCCTTCGTGAGATCGATTTCGTCATCCGGGGCGACTATGCCATAACGAGATATGCCTTCGTGAGATCGATTCCGTCACTCGGGGCGACTATGCCATTACGAGATATGCCTTCGTGAGATCGATTCCGTCACTCGGGGCGACTATGCCATTACGAGATATGCCTTCGTGAGATCGATTCCGTCACTCGGGGCGACTATGCCATAACGAGATATGCCTTCGTGAGATCGATTTCTCCATCCGCGGTGACTCATTTCATCGATACAACCCAAGGAACTTCGATTTTGACGAATTGGTGAGATCGACTCGGCTGTTGGTCACCACCTATTCCATTCGAGTAGATATGATAGGACTCCAGCTCGATGGATCATCTGTTAGACGAAGCCCTATCGCAACAGTTCAAGGTCGTTCAGGCCCTGAACTTCAGGGACACTGGTCTTATCGAGATAATCTCGCGACGGCATGACATCTCGACATGCATTTGAGATGAAATTTTCTGGTATGCTAAGCGACTCAACTCTGTGGTGCTGTGATTTACCAACGCGTGTCGTTCTAAACAGTCTGGGATCATCGTCGATGCCTTGGAGTTCACAACAATGGCTGATAGTCCAGAGTCGAGAGGTTGAAAATGATAAAATGCTAGGAGGCATCCATCGGAATTATGCCGATAAAAGGTGAACAAACTGATATTTCAAGAACATTTTTTATAATTTACAGCATTGTAGTCGATTCAATTCAAACTTTTA
>NW_003214704.1:0-1412 GCF_000006405.1 Perkinsus marinus ATCC 50983
ACTGGTGACTCATCTTTCCGTGGTGGCAGTTCTGGAGCAAGCGCATGGTGTGGCAGTAGCACCCGTGTGCTTGATGTCGTAGATGGTTGGAGTTTGGGAATCCTCATTGGTCTTTGGGTCATTACTGCATTCGTCTTCCTCATATGCATCGGTAACTGCGTTTTGATATGCGGAAAGAAGAACCGATCTCAGCAAGGAGTGGTAGTTGCCAAACCAGTGCAAAGCACCGCAGGCCAGGTCTACTATACTCAACCAGGGTATGGTGAACAAACTGTAACGAAGGTTTAGATCGACAACTCATGCCTCAGTCGATGGCCCCTCCCGGGTGTCTTATAAAGACCAGCACATTCACAGTGTTGAAAGTGCTTTCAATTTCCTCTCATTATTTGTAGAACTATTAAATATTATGGAAGCATAGTGGTGTTAGATCTTCATTGGTGAACAGCTTCAATTACGATGATTTCTCTCCATTTTTCCCTTTCCATATGGTGTTGTGTTGTACTAGTTCCTCGAGGCCGAATTCCCGGATGAGAACTTAGGGTAACAGCACGGTATCCTGTAACAGGATAGGGGGAGAAGCGCTCTCAATTTACTATTTGCGACACTAATAATCGTTCGAATCAAAGACGTGTTCGTTTACCACTCTCGTCTCGTATAAACCTTTTCTTGCGGATCCGTTTCGTGGATGATTGCAATCAGCGAAGTCCACGAGAGGGAAATTTCGGTTACCAAGCCATACATGGGTACGATAAAGTTGAGGTATAGAGAGCAACTCAAATGCCATTATTGTTCGATCGGCATCACAGACACGTCACACAGTGATGGTGGCCCGCTCCCATCCCTATTCGAGGGGTTGGTAGTCCCACCATCAGTCGCCTCGTTTGTAGTACCAAGGGCATCAATTGTGACCTCCATAGATGTGGCAGCATAAGTAGACAAGATCAGAGTATCACCTGTGGTGAGGACACTGGTAACGACAGCGTCAGTCGTAGTGGCACCAGCTGCGGTATTCACACTGCGAGTTTCATAGCGGATTCCAACTGCTTTGGTTTGTCTCAATTCCAAGAGTGAGTGAGGTATATGAGACTGATTCAACCAGACTCGGCAAGATATCAACGAGGAAAACGATCCATCCCCTTCGTTTCCTCTGCTTGTACTAATTTCTGAGGTTGCGGATGCGTCTGGCTCCCGAATCCTTGCGCACTCGAGGTGCACTTGCGTACCGGTGATGGTGTGAACTGAGGCGACGTCCTACGACCTAGCCAGTTCGTTATCACGACTCCTGAATCAGGACTGCCGGTGTACATCCCTGCACTTGAGTAGTTCTATCTAGTTGCGGCAAGGTGCGCTCGAGTATCTACTGGTACTCGGTACACTCTGTAGTTCAGAGGCAATGTCGTTGTTGAGAAGGA
>NW_003216111.1:0-3127 GCF_000006405.1 Perkinsus marinus ATCC 50983
GCCGATGCCAACATCTGCTGCCGTTGCAACTGCTGCTGCTGCTGTTGCAACTGTTGTTGCTGCTGTTGCAAATGCTGTTGTTGCTGTTGTTGTTGCTGTTGTTGTCTTTGTGCCTGTGTGGTAACTCCCCCCTCCAAAGACCCCACCACCATCACAGCCAGCTGCCTTATAGTGTGAACGAACACTTGTGAGCTCGATTTTAGACAGTTCAACTCTTCTAGATCATTGTCAATCGATTCACTATATTCCCCACCTGTCGCATTTGCAGCTGTTCCAATAAAGCCCTCATTTGGGGTGTAGAAGTGACCTGCTGTCCGGTCTGCTGCTGCTCCTGCTGCGCTCGGGCCTGACCTCTCCGTACACAACCCCAGACTTATCACCAACTTACCCGAGCCAATTGCTGCTGCAATAACAACAGATCTTCAACCCGCTGTTGACGAGTTTTCTGTTCTTCTTGTTGCTGCCTCCTTTGCTGTAACATATCAATAACTTGCTGTGTTGAGTAACTCGGATTTGCTGTTGCTGCTACCTATCATCAATACCTACCTATTCAAATATAGTCTATATATTAGCCCTCATTATAATAATAACCATTTTATATATTCAATAATTAATCTTATGATAAGAGTAACGTATCAGTGCACTAGCAGCAGCAGCAGCAGCAGCCCAACCACCTACCTGAGGCGCCTGTGGACGATACTGAGGTGGAGGAGGAGGGGGAGCTCTCACTCCCTCTGGAGGCGGGGGTGGGATCGATGATGTTGGCCTGGGAGTTGCTTTCTGCTGCTCTTGTTGGGTACTGCCTTTAGAATGCAGCATAGACAGTAGCTGCAGACCAGCCTGGTTGCTGCCCTAAAATTAGACAAGTCAACATCCAACATGTACAAGACCCCTTCAAATTTCAGGCATCTTCAACGAGTTTTGGTATGATATCTCACGCAATTTTACGAGCGATTTCACCGCGCGCCACAAAACTACTGCCCACCTGGCCAACACTCCGTTGATTCCTGCCCTGCATGCTCGTAGATTCTGCAGCGGTCCGCTGTTGTCGCTTTTGCCTCTGCGCGGCTTCCAACTCCTCCAAAGTCGTGGCGCCAGCGGGTAGATGAGGTTGTGGCTGAACACAATGGCCATACCGTAATTCCGACACATCTCCAACACACCAGTTCGCAACAGTGAGCAGCCATTTTAAACATCGAAGTTTAGTGTTTTCACAGTAGACCAGTATTACACCAAAACACGCGAAATTAGAATAGTCCTGTGAATTCCAATTCGAAAGTGACTTGTGTATCGACGTATTTTCACAGAGTTGACTTCACTTTTCACGCTACAAATATGATGTAACCCTCCTGTTGGTCGGTATACATAATAATCATATAATCGCCATTTATGATAGAGGTTTACATACCAGTTGAGTTAACACTAGAAAAACTATGAAGTGAGCGGAGCTACTGTTACCAGCGGCGGCCCTGAACTCCCTTCGGTCGGCTTCAGCCACTTCGCCATTCGTCCACCATCTCCTTCACCATCAGGAATTTCACTTGCGAAAAATCCATCGTCATCATCGATGAATCTACCAATATAAGTATCTTAGCTTCCACGATGCAAGATACAGATTAGGCCCAAATCCCACAACCGTCCTTTACTTTTTCTCCTCATCATCAGTTGTCTTTGTGATTTCTCCTTGTGCCACTTTCCGAGCGTACTGCCCAAGACTCATATGTGACTGAACCGACACAATCCCCTGTCCCTCTCCCTATCAACAAGTCGGATACCTCTTCGAGAGTCTTCTCAGCCTTTCTAATATCACCCAAAGTGAACTGATCTAAACCGCCGCCGCTGCCCACCGTGAGCAGCGGCTTGCGGCCACCCTTGCCACCTGTCTGAGGGCTACTAGGCGGAGACATATCTCTGAAACATAGTACGATGGAAGTTCAAAAAGGAGTGGTATGGAATATTTTGAAAATAATTCATGTACTACCGGCCTCCGACCCCACCCTTCCGGCCTTTGCCAGTAAGATACCCACTGGAGTATCTTCCCCCTCGATCGTCATCTCTAAACACCCGTATCATTTTTGTAACGCAGTATGAAGATTTTCAAGATACTACCTGCGAACAGCTCCACGTTGATGATGATGATGTCGATCGCCAGCTTTGTCTTCTTCCCCGTCTCTGATGAAACACGAAAACTCACAATTGCCACGAATTTCAAGAACGTTTTCGAAAAAGTTTTCAGTTGAAAAACGACAGAGTGTCACCATAACGCCGTTTTCCATTACCTCCACTGTCCCGGCTTGCCTACTTCCCGTGCGCTCGAGCGGTCATGATGATCACTGAGACCACGAACACAGTTTACGACTACGCACAAGGCACTTGAAATTAATACCACAAATAGAGAGAGGACCAACACAAGTATAGGACTGAATTCTAAAGAACGCTACTATGCAGTTTCGGAAAATGCTTTCCTCAGCTGAGCTCAGGAGTTCCTTCGCAAATTATGAGAGCTTATACACGAATGCGAGTACAAGTGTACAGAGACCAATAAAGAATTTCAAAAATCTCCTCGAAATTTTCACTTTGTCACCAACACATAGTCCAAGCACTATCTATACCACTACAGCAGTAGCTCCGTGACAGCGTATCACCCTGTTGTCCATCCACCTGTGCTATTGCTTGCCCCTCTGCCTCATACCGAATCGTCGCCCCCGGTGGTGACAACGAATGTGAGTGAAAAAAATGTTGTTGTTATTTCTGCACTATACCGTTGCGATGTCGAAATAAACGGTTATGTGCGCGATGAAAACAGTCTTAAAATTAGCCTGTTAATTTCCAGTAGTATAAATATGATGACAACTATTTGAAAGCAACATTTCATAACGATAGTCGCGCTCACGTTGAAAAAATTTCCGAATTGCATAGCGATTCGATTCACAGTAAAGTTGGAGGTGATAATAGTGGAGTTTCATCCGTTTTACGTGAAATGGCGTGATACTCTGCGAAGTGTGTTTTTCAGTAGTGTTTTTCATATCACTAGGGTGGAACTCTAGTAGTAGATTACGATGAAAGTGAATGTGATAGTATTAGCGATTCGCATTAACCGAATATGACGATTAAGTATAATCGCAAA
>NW_003211513.1:0-2568 GCF_000006405.1 Perkinsus marinus ATCC 50983
TTGACGACGACGATAAGGGATGGACCACCTACGGTTGGTATAAACCAGTGCTGACGGACTTGCGACGTACGGGTGATGGAAATACATCAACGGCGGCACAGGCGGTAGTGAATGAGGTCAAAGTCGATATTGTTGACATAAGACCAGCCAATACATCTGAAGATGAGTTACAAGACTTAATGTATCATCCAGATAATCGGGTTACCGTTCATGCCGAGTTTAATGCGGAGTCGGTTGCGAGATTGGCGGAGAGAACTCACGCTGAGGCAGTTGTACGGCAAGCTCGAGAAGAGCAAAGCGGAAGCGGTCTGAAGCAGAATATCGCAATACCAACGACTACCAATGCTACTAGCAGGTCTACACATGTGGAGTCAACAGCTTGAGACACTTCAACACGTAGCAGGCTGCTAGCTAAGTGGAGAGTTAATCCTACTCGTTCGCAGTTTAAATTTTTCCATATCGAATCGATATTATCGATGAATATCCGGTTTGCTAATGAGCCGCCATTGGAACGCTGACAGTGATGATTCTGGTCGTTCTGGCATAACTAAAACTGTAGGATTATTGCATGCCGTATGTGACTCCAAGGGCTTGCACCGTAAGGTCAAGCACTGGATCGCCTCTTGTGTTGTATGTTCACAATCCAAATATGGCCGTTCTCTGACCAAGGCCATATCGACTACTAAGGCATGGGTGCCGTTACTATGGGGTGTGGTTGGTGCAGATTTGTGTGGTTCTATCAAAGTATCTACTTGGAAGAAGTATTGAGTACTTCTCTTAGTTCGTTATATAAGCAAGTTTATGGCAGCGACTGTTATTGAGTCTCCTGGTCCAGGAGTCCTGGAGTAGACGATGTGGTGTGCGCCACCACTGAACTCCTTGACGCTAATGGTTACCCTAGAGTTATAGTGAGTGATCAAGGTGGTTGTTCCATGAGCCCTAGATTCAAGAAGCTTCTGGCTGAGACCATCATTGTTCATGTGTACACCTTTGGTTACGATGCTGCCAGAAGAGGTTGGCTCGAGAGACCACATGTTGAATTCTCAGCCGTCATTCGTTGTGTGACGAATGATCGTGGATCATCCGTTGATGATATTCACGATTTGAGATTCCTGAAGAGTAACTTACATCGTTAATAATATACCATATGGAGCCGACAGTGAGCTGTGTCCATGGTTGTGTAATACACAATGTGTATGAGGCCTACCAATGACATATCTGGGACGTTGCTAGCACGAGACCCATTCGCTAGTGTTGAGATACGGTCATGGTTGGGCACAGGTATCTTATATGAAGATCTGACAGAGACTCTCGGCCCACTCAAGGAGACTTATCGTTCTGATAAAGTCAAGACATTGTCCAAGGTCGCATTGCTGTGGAACCGTCGTAAGGCGGAAACGAGAAGACTATTGGCTCGACTCCGAGATTCTCGGACCGAGAAGTTGATCGCGACTCCATTGATGTTGGTGTAACTCCGGAACTTCTTATTCCATCAGAGGTACGTAATAGATCATCCCCAACTACTTCAGTACTCAAGTCATTACCGTTGATAGATGCCATAATCAACAGGCAGAGTGGTAGAGACATAAGGGGAAAAGGGGCAATGATCAATGGCGTGACGCCCTTCTCCTTAGAAACAGCACGCATGTCATTGCACGAAGGCACCGATAGCAAGTTCGGTGGAAAAGTAAAGACATACAACTGATAGCATTGTCGTGATGACTCAACAAGATACCATTTACTGTCTCTTGGATCTAGGAGTGACAGTTGGCTTAGTTGTGTGACGACGTAATCCTACGACAGACAAGTTTGGCACTTTCTTCTCTGGGCCGCATGAGGTTGTCGATCGTGAAGGAGCTGCAGTGACGATGAAGGTGATAGACACCAACGACATCGTGTAGTGTCCAGTCTACCAACCCAAGCGAGGTCGTGCTCCACTAAGAGCTGCCAAACGACAAGGTGCTTCACTCACGATGGAGAAAGGCGTACAGTCGGAGATCCCAGACGCCGGAGAAGCCAGCCAAGAACCATCGGTCGATCGAGAAGAGGCTCTTCTGAAGAGCTCAAAATCTGGCAGGACGCTATGGTCAGTGGAGAGTCAGGTGTCATGACTCGTAAGCGGAAGAGGGCTATTGATAGAGTCAACACCTTGCTCGAGTCCAACAAATCGGCTCGCATTTAGCTCACCATATATAAGGCTGTCGGCTAACCGGCAACCTGGGGGAGTGTGGGGATGCGAGCTTTGTATAGTTGAGTTGTTGTGTAAGGAGTCCTTACTAAGGACATGTACGCAGGCACAAGTGCGCACGTGCTGTACCATTGTGTTCAATTGTATCCTTCGTTGTGCGAGCTTAAAGATATTGTAGCCGATCTCACTGCACTTATTGGCACTGCGTGAATCATAGATTCAGTATTCCTAGACTGGTGGAAGTTGAGCTGATCACTTCAGCACAAGCGATTCGGGATATTTGACGATTGTCGCTGATTGTATGGCATCGTTATGCTCTCTCGCTTATAGCATAGCATCACTGTGATCATGTCGTCACATCAAGTGAAACGCACGATGGG
>NW_003216466.1:0-1771 GCF_000006405.1 Perkinsus marinus ATCC 50983
AAAAAGGGGTGAGAGGAGGGAACGGTAGATCCAGAAGAGCATGAGCTGTTCGTAAGCCTGCCAGGTAGGCGCGAGCGGTACCGGCAGTGCGGAGAGTACTAAGCCAGTAAGGCAGAAAAGGAGCAGCAGCCGGAAAGGCTATAGCTGAGAGGACTCCGCGGGAGCGAAGAAGACGCACAAAACGCGTCCAGGAGGCCACCGCGGTCGCGTAAGACCGAGCTGTAGACGGTTGAAGTGACTGGGCAGCTAGAGTACGTGCTCGTGAGTCGAGTACGTCGAGCAGGGAGGTGGCCGGCAAGCGTTGAAGGGAAGGCAAGGTGGGGGGAGCCGTTAGTGAGGAGGAGGCACGTTGGATGCTCCGGGCCGCCCGCTCGCGGGAAGGAGCAGGCAACGAAGAAGATGACGGGTGGGAAGGTGGAGACGCGAACATCGGATGGAGGCTACACTGGAGCGAGAGATGCAAATAGAGCAGCTCGGGCAGATTATCGGACTTCTCCTCTCTATGGGGCGAGGAGTGCACCCTCGGATCACTCGGCAATGGGATGCGGGCTACGGACTTCGCTCTCTCATTGTCCGTCCCCCTTCCTGAGTGATCCGTTGGTGCGCTCTCCTGCCCATTGTTTGAGGTGTTACTACCGGACCCTTGGAAGAGTTTTATTGTACGGTACAGGTGTGTAACGAAGTAAAACTCTCAGGGGCCGGAGGAGATCCGCACGCATGTGCAGTTGGCGAGAGGTCACCCTGCCGCGTCACGCGGTGGCCGAAGTCAGCCCACGCGCTGAGGTCTCTAACGACCGTCAGGGGGTATTCTTTTTGTTTGCCCATCCTCCCGCCCAGGGGGATGCGGGCTACGGACTTCGCTCTCTCATTGTCCGTCCCCCTTCCTGAGTGATCCGTTGGTGCGCTACGGCCAAAAACAGAAGGAAGGAAAAGAGAGGTAAGAAAAACAAGGGTTGGGGGGGGCGTAAGACCCGGAAAAGCGGAAGGTGACAAGTAGCGGGAAGAGGCCTCACTTTGGATGCCCAGAAGCAGACGAACGGGAAGAGGCTGGGCCGGACGGCGAAGGCTTCGGAGCGGGAGGAGAAGAGGACGGAACGCTTGGTGGGGAGGGATAGGGAGCCGCCCGGCGAGGACGGAAGCCCTGCTGTTGCCGAGAGGGACCACTTGAGGAGGGAGGACCCCGAGCTCGCAGGGCACGGTCCATCTGCGAGCGGCAGTCAATCACCAGCATAGAGTCACAAGTGCCCAACTCGGCTCCAGTTACCGAAGATCCTGCACGAAGTGATGCGGCAACCGCAGAACGGTGGAGCTGGTCGTAGAGAGCCGCGGTGTAGGGACCATGGAGCTCCACATACTTGGAACACCATACCAGGTGACCTAGGACCGCGGCCAAAGGCAGGTTGGTGGTCAAAAGGGCAAGGATGCACCATCTCACGAGTGACGGAACGAAGGCCGACGGACGGAAGTTTGGTTTGCCCGCCAAGGAGGTAGAGGCCCTGGAGGCAGCCAGGAGACTTTGGGGAGTAACCTCAGGAGAATGCGAGGGAGTGGTGTCCCCGAGGACGGAAAGGTTGAGCTCGAGTGTCGCAATGGTGGCTACCAAATGCTCCGCAGAACCGTTGCTAGTGACCGTATCGAGCAAGCTAGACGAGGGAATGACACGGCCGTCGAGACCCTCGAGATGACGGGCGCAGAGGGCTGCAGGGAGATCGAAATGGCACACCGTGCCCAACCCAGAGCGCGGAGGGTTGGGGTCCGCCGCGGCAGATCC
>NW_003203507.1:0-449 GCF_000006405.1 Perkinsus marinus ATCC 50983
GGGCCAGTATCGTTTTTGTTATATATTTCCGCCGCATCCGCAAGACTCACACGAAGTGTCGGTATAGTTGTTTTGTTACGACAAGAATAGTTTTCGATCCATCGCCAGCCTTGGTGCTATCTTAGGTATTGTAAGGAGCACAATATCCTGTTGCAAGCATATGGGCCTTTCGGGAGCATAGGAGCGCCACTCCTCTCTTATGCAAGTCAGCGATTGGGGTTGGACAGGGCGACTACGGCCGAGGTGCTTCTCCAGTATCTGTTGACTTGTTGTGATTCACTGGTTGTCAAGTCGGAGAACTCAGAGAGGATTCGTCGGAATTTTACTTGCCTACAATATCGCGTTCCGGATGTATTGCTACTAGAATTAGATGATATGGATGATGAGAAGCACTACTGCTGGGATCCTCAAGCTGTTCTATAGTTTGATGTTTCGAATAAGTTATTTAA
>NW_003204619.1:0-1104 GCF_000006405.1 Perkinsus marinus ATCC 50983
AGCATCCTACCTACGTAAAGAGCATCTTCCCAAGGTCTCGAGGGTGAAAGCTGGTATCCATACGGAAGTTGAAATTCCCAACGCGTATTCGAGGATCCTATGCGATGTGGAAGTAAGTAGCCATTGAAGTAGATATGCCTGGAGGAACGTATTCGTATATCCAATATGGCACGGCCTCTCACATGTAATGCTTCTCAGTATGAACTAGATGTTTGTTGCTTCAGACCAGTTGCCCACGGGCGACCTCATCACTTGCCCGGAGCGAAAGACGAGGCGTTCCTTGAGTTCCGAGCCTCTTCTCATCGAGGCTATTGCACCTTATTAGGCTCTCGACATATCCTCTTCACAAACATGACGCCCCTGTAGCTTCTAAACGCTTTGTCTCATTCGAACAGGAAATAACTTGAGAACACAACGTCATGGTAAACAATGTAAAAAGATACCGTTTTAGAGATATCACAACTACTTAAAACAAATTTCAACTCTGATCAAAAAAAATCTCCATCATTCTGATATATGGCTTCACAACTTGGCCCTCGAGAACGACGTAGACGTCGTAGGAATCGACATTGGCACTGACGGGCTGAAGCAAAAACAGCGGATCCAAGGTCTAAATATCCCCCCTCCACCCACTCCCGTCCAAATGCTTTCAGATTTTCCAGTAGTTCTTCGTGTTTAGCGATTATCCCGTGACGCGAAAGCTTATTCGTCGCCGTCAGACATCTAACGCGGCAGTGAGAAGCATTCCATGAAAATGCATCTCACTTGTTTTCTGGAGTCCATGGGTCATTGAGCAATACTATAGCACAGAGTTGCTCAAGTGGAGACAGCTTACCAACTTTCCAACACTTCCTCAGCGAATCGAGAACCTACACTTATCGCGATGTTCCTACTCGAGAAGGTAGCCTTCTTACCGCTTTCCTAGACTCAGATTTCCTCAGCAGCTCCTCGTAGTTCCTATATTGGACATTGTTAGCCTTAGCCCATTTCTCGAGATTTTCCTTGTTTACTTGTACCATCGCAACCGGCCTATCCAGAGTGCCTAAAGCAGTTTAAGCGCAAGCTTAACTACATGTGTCAGCGACACATTAAAATTTCGAGGGA
>NW_003211560.1:0-1120 GCF_000006405.1 Perkinsus marinus ATCC 50983
GCCGAATTACTGGAAGTCGAGACTAAGTACCGAATACTCGTCTCACTGGTCTCATTATTCGTCGTTGAACAGACTCATCGATCATTGTCTTACTGTTGATACTGGGAAGGAGGTCAGTTCTATCTCGCAAAGCAGCCCGACAGTGGTGGGTCAGCTCATCGTTGCGGGAAGCTTAGACATTTCCATCGTACGTTCAGACACGAGGGCATAGTGGAGCACTACTTTCGCGGCTGCTGGCTACTCAGGAGCAGTCAGATCAGGAGTCTTCTCTCGAAAGCAACGTCTCGGACGAGTCTCTTCCCGATTCCGGTTGCGTAACTGAAGTAAGACGCTCGCGGATTTGCTTTGGTTATCCGATGTGGTAGCGAAGTTGTCTGACAGTGTTATCTCTCAGTCCGTTGGGGCGGACACCTCTGAATCATCCAAGACCTTTTTGTTGCGGGATGGTTCTAGTCACACTGTGAAGGCATCATCATTTCCTGTCGAACACACGGGTACTGTTGCTCCGTCTCCAACTCTCTCTTCCTGCGACTCTGCTACTTCTCTCACCCCTGGGGCCTAAGGCCCTCTCCTCGTGCAGACTCTGGATGATCTCCGTTCGTACCACCCGGTTCATTTCAGGTCAAGGATATCCGTACATTGTGAATCACACGCCAATTGTCCAGCCGCGCGCTACCCCTTTCACAAAGTTCAACTCCGCCACCAGCGTGGTCACAGCAGCTGACACTGCCCGAAAGAGGCTGCGAGGCATGGAGGAGGACATCCAGTAAGCTGCAACTTTCCGCTATACATGAATGTTCAGCTAGGAACATTGAACGATCCGCAATGAATCTACGGTGCACGATGCGTCGGGTGATGTCAGAGCACTCGGCATTGTTCAACAATAGCCCCGTCATTCCAGCCCACTCACCGCCGTGTCTCATAACCGGTACCCCTCGGCTCGATGGTGAGTCCTGTCGCGACTATGCTGACTCGCCCTGATTCTTTCCATTTGGGTAGGACGTGGTCTACGCTATAGCACAGGTATCTCGAGTGCGAGGGCGTCCATCGGTCTGCAGCAACCTTTACTAGCTCCTTGTGCTCCTCGAGGTCCTCCCCCGATCTCACGAGGAAGTCGTTT
>NW_003208476.1:0-1037 GCF_000006405.1 Perkinsus marinus ATCC 50983
CTCTTGTAGACGTCAACGATACGCTAAGATGGCTTCAGTCAGCGTCACTGGCGGAAGCCGCGCACTGAATCCGTGATTTGTGGCTTTCGGCAATTGCAAGGTTGTTGGTTCCTCGTGGCTGGTGTTCAAACGCAAATCAGATCAGAGGTGAAGTCGCTGACGAAAGCCAAAAATTGAGCTATTCAGCGTCTAACTTGCGAAAGGGCCCCCTTTCAAAGGGGGCAGTGGATCGGGTTGAAAGAAACAAGTCACAATCTACAAAGCAAATCCAATCTGGATCAGCACTTCCACAATATCAGAATTACCAGACTATTTCGCACCGCTGGCTAGGCTCGCCAGCTAGAGAGCTTGTGCCTGGCAGGCACAAGCAGGCACTGCCTGCAGTACAAACACGTATGCCTGGGGGAGACGCCAATCATAGGCAATGCATGATACGGTATGGGTGGTCGGTTTCCGAGGTTTACAGAATAACTCCCCCAGGGGGGTTATTCGTAAGCCCCGAGGTGATTTAGTGGGGGTTTATGAGATGGGAGTTCATTTTCTCGAGAATCGCGAGAATCCAATGAGCCTGCGTATCCATGCTACCTGTAGAAGTTGTGACGCCTGTCCCATTTGCTCTTTTATTTTAAGCTTTGTATAAACGCTAAGGCTAGTGATCGAATTATTGCCTTGTTGCATGAGTATTGCTATAATCTGTTTTGCCCTTCAGTATGTCTGAGCAGCTGAGTTCTCAATCCGCGGCGAATCACAACAACATTGGTACCCTTCAGCAGGATGTTAACGTGCACACTACGGACGTGGTTTCTGGTTCTCAGCCAGGCTTGGCTACTACTGGGCAGGATCATCCTGCCAGGATGAGACTTCTCATCGTGAGAGGTCTAGATCGCCTGAGGTTGTCTTAGATGCAAGCATGGCTCGTCGTTTGCTTTCTGAGAAGCTTGGTGTTGAGCGTGATTTGTTGGTGTTTATGACCTCTACTGAAGCTAATACTCTAATAGACTCAGTTGACCATTTGTCCACTCGCTTGGCGCTGCGAA
>NW_003207670.1:0-1551 GCF_000006405.1 Perkinsus marinus ATCC 50983
CAGGGTGGCTGAAGTAAGGTGCCGCCAGACCGTGAAATATTTCACCTGAAATATTACTGAATTTTTCAGAAATTTTCTGAAAAATTTGAAATATTTCTCAATTTTTTCCAAAACTACGTTTTGGGTAACATTCAATCACCTTTATCAGCACCATGTATGACGGCAACAGTATGCGAGACCATGAGAGCACGAGGACCATCATAATAGCACACAGATCATATTATGATCATCGCAGTATGCATGTATTTTCTCAAGGATTTTACAAAATCTGGGAATGCCGACTGGTAATTGACGGTGCAAATCTTTTATCAGCGAGGAGCTGCAAGACCGTGTTTAATCGAGACCCCTTTTACTTACCTAGGTAAGGTAGGTAAGTAAAAGGGGTTTTCGAGCTCTTTACTGTTTAAAGGTAGGCTACCTTCAAACGGTAAAGAACTCGAGAACCTAAGATAAGATAGTCTCACTCAAGGATGAGAACCGGTTAGTTTACTGAGTAAACTTTACCCAAGCCCCTCGGACTCGCCCTCAATTTGGGAACATTTATGATCTAACGTTAGTTTTTTTGAGCAAGGTGAGCTAGGGCGTCAGTTCGTTCCACAGTGAAACTTCCACTAACCCACGTCCTCAAGGACTTATTTGAGATTGCGGTGAGGCCCAATCAGTTTGCCTTATCCCGTCCCTAACTCGCGGAAATGCGGATAAATACATCGTAATTCTCCGCCGAAGTAGATAATCGTGCCACAAACCCCGTGAGCACGATCCACGGTTAATGAAGTTCTAAAGCATTCCTCTCACTTTGTGTTTAACTTGATTTTGGAGAAAAATACGCACAGCTTCTGTTCTTCGCTGTAAGTTTCCCAAACGCTGCTTAGTTCAGAACCAATACTGTATCTCTGGCTTGATCTCATTTCGAGATTAGTCCCCCTCACACTCGAGAGTCTGGAAGTCTCAAGTTGAGACTAAGAGACTTCTGAAACGTTCTTTGAGTTTTCAAGTTTGTGAGGTTAGAGTCTTACTCTTAAGATTCGCCAGATTGACGAATCTGAAGGGGTTGGCGATGCCAATCTTTATGGACTAGTGGAAATCTCTTACACCCCTCCACATATTCTTAGCATATCCGGTTTTTCGACTCGTGCACAGCCACCACAACGAGTATCATCTTGCGGCTCAGGGAGGTATGTACTTAGGCTTTACCTGATATGACCTCCAAGTTTCAGGGCCTAACTCTTCGTAGTTAGTGAGAAGTCGAAGACCTGTAAGAAAATTTCTCCACATATTCTTAGCATACACGTGTTAAAATTGCGCCTCAAAATACCAACTTTTACTCGGGGAGTATATCTATAACTCCGCTCCTGATATAATGCTATACACCAACAGCAAGAGGACCGTTCATAATGGTATCCCTCCCTGTTTCACTCTCATATTTGGACGCATCTAGTCAAAACTGAGCAGGGCAGCTGATGAGCACCAAAACGCGCCAAAATAAGGTGTAAAACCCGCCATGCAGGGAGCCGTCGGAGGTCAAGACGCACTAGCAGGCTAGTGCCTCCA
>NW_003201747.1:0-1671 GCF_000006405.1 Perkinsus marinus ATCC 50983
CACAAAGAATCGTTCCGAACAAGACAATATTGGACCGCGGACAAGAGCAATACGGTTAAGGATTTTGAGATATTGCTGAGTGGGAGAAGGTAAATGAACAAGATAAGATTGCCTCCGAGGAGAACCTGGTCTTTTTGGCAGCCCCCCAGAAAATGTAAACGAAGCAATGAGATGCTCATGAGCGATCTACCACATGACACGAAAGTTTGGTGTAATGTGAAGCCTCGCTTTTTTCGTGACGAAACTAGCGAGCCTTCGGACACCTGCCAGAATATGCTTCAGTAGGAGTCCCATTCACGGACAGTGTGAAGGCATTTATGGTGTCGTTGTAGGGAATCCTACCCCATTCGGTCACATTGAAGTCCATAAAGTCAGCGAAGGAAGTCAAGTTTGCATTAGTGGTATTCATGAATAGTGTGGTAGTATTATCATCAACTGTCCAAGGAATGGTACCAGTCACGTAAACGCCCGCCTCCCCTCCCTGATTGGAGAAGAAGAGCATCTCGAGCAAGTCTGGAGCGTACGTGTGGAAGAAGATAGTCGTCGTGAAGTTCACGTTCGGGACGGTGCAGTACTCCGGGCTAGGTGGGAAGCACTGAACCATCGATAAGATGCCCAGAATGGCGATGATCTTCTTGAGGAAGGACATTGGGATAGAGTGAATGCGAGATACTCGAACACTTAACTGACTTGAATGGTTCTCTCTTTAGTTGTCAGTTGGCAGATTTAGGGATGACCCCCTCGAATTGTTAGCGGAACTTTCGCTAACAATTTGAGAGGAAGACATCGCTAATACCATATATGATGAGTTCCATAATGGTGACGCATCCGAGCTCATATACACAGCTGCGATAAATGCTCTATTATGTAACAGAGCAGTCCTCCCCATTGGGGAGTCCCCAAAATAGGGTCTCTTGCGGTACCCGGTCACTTCTGTGCACTCTATCGTGCCGTATGATAGAGTGCGTAGGAAACTACCAAAACGTAGAGATGACTCAATACCAGAAGCCTTCTGGCAGAAGGTCAGGTTACAATTCCACGTTACCTGATTTGCAACTTAAGAAATACCATAGATCAATCCAAGGAGCACATGAACCGAATTATCAGGGTATACACGTACACTGCGTGAAGTTAACGGTCACGGGTGACGGCGTGAGCGGTATATCGTCTGATCGATCTCCTGAAGCTTGCTGCCCGTACGAGCTATATCGCTGTGATTTGAATCAACTTCATTCAGGCGTTCGACCTCCTTACGATAAGTACCTCATCATCCTATACTTTTACCACGATGGTTCCATGAAGGTAGTGTGCCTTGTACCAGCATAATGTTCAGCATTCGCCATGTGCATGCGTGCAGCCGTTGGTGAGCACAATAAAACTCTTCCAAGGGTCCGTTAGTAACACCTCAAACAATGGGCAGGAGAACGCACCAACGGATCACTCAGGAAGGGGGACGGACAATGAGAGAGCGAAGTCCGTAGCCCGCATCCTCCCGGATGGGAGGGTGGGCAAACGAAAAGAATACCCCCTGACGGTCGTTAGAGATCTCAGCGCGTGGGCTGACTTCGGCCACCGCGTGACACGGCAGGTGACCTCTCGCAGCTGCACATGCGTGCGGGTCTCCTCCGGCCCCCGAGAGTTTTACTTCGTTACACACCTGTACCGTCCAAT
>NW_003204635.1:0-1122 GCF_000006405.1 Perkinsus marinus ATCC 50983
TCTTGCTTGAACATGAGGCCGAAAGTGAGATCCACTGGCGGAGCCGAACCGAGTGAAAGTTGAGCTTTATGCTCAAATGATGTGACTTCGACGCCATCATCATACTTGGTCACTTGATAGGGCGGCGCGGGTGAACAAGGCTGTTGACATTGGTAACACCCAGTGGCCGGACAAGGTTGCTTGGTTGCCGCCTCGTACCAGTCCTTCCAGATGAAATGGAAGTCGGCAGCTCCAGTATCCAGAAGAGCGTGGACAACATTTGATGCTCATCGTGGAAGGCATAGAACATCCCATTCCCATACGGGGCCAGGTCTTGGAAGACAATAGGCATCCTGAAGACAGGCTGCCCAGCAACAAGACTAGAGCCGATCAAGTAGAATATGATAGTAGCTGCACTCATTGCAGTGGGTTGTATCTTCGGCAAGACGTAGAAGATGGGACACCATTGGTGTCCCACCTTGCTTGGTGTCACACCAAGCAAGGGTTTGTAGTCGATTAACGTGGCGAGCGACACATACATGCATGTAATCCAATGAGCTGTTGGCACTGTTAGGGCCATGTGATTTGGAGCTAGAGTTAGAGGACTTCCCAGGAACACGACGCGCAGGAGGCAGGAGGACAACGGGACCAAAGGACGAAACGGTTGGACCGACCGATGAGTAATGAACTTGTGCGCGCAGCACCCACCTGCGTGAAACTACTTGAGTGTGTCTCTTTACTATGAGTAACATGGGGATAGACTAGAAGAGAATACATCGGGTACGACACCAAGCAAGGGTCTGTAATTGATTAGCATGGCGAGCGACATATACATGCTCTGCTACAATGGGTTAATCCTTCATTGGCTCACATACGCCATCATGACGCCGCCATGCCACGTGTTAGTGATTTACCCATTGAGATAGCACTACACTGGATATGATTGCAGGATAATGCCTTACAAGGCTGGATTATACTTAGCCGTCCAGGACTAACTTCATCATGAGCTTAGCTAAGGGATTCCTTCAGCCCAGAGAGACATATTGTGTATTACGGGGGATTGGAACAGCGACAGTGACGCAGCAGCATCTTACACACGTGAATTGTGCATCATGCGTGCCTTATGCAGCGTGACTCACGTCA
>NW_003213815.1:0-1954 GCF_000006405.1 Perkinsus marinus ATCC 50983
ATCGACGCTCCTGTTGAGCGTACTACTCCCACGTCCCCTCTACCGGTCAGCACAGCTGCTGTGACCGATGAGGTTGTTGCTACTACTGTGGAGACGACCGATTCCGAGGCTACTCTCAGTCCGATTGTGTAGCCGATTTAGGTTAATGAAGCTTTGTAATGCCCGGTGAGCGCATTTGATACAATCCGGGCCACTGCATGATGTCTTGATAATGAGTGTATAAGTGTTCATCTGTCCAAGTTGTGTTGGAAACGTTGCGTCGTAACATCACGAAAGCATCGACGCTATACCCCAATACGAAACCTATTGACAGTGCATCAGAGATATCTGAGTGGTTCCGAGATTGATGAGCGAGGGCGGGCAAGCCGCACCACAATGATCCTCTTACCAACTAGCATGAGCCCATGTTGGTTCTCCAGTGTCTGAATTCCGATTGCTGATATGCTGACAATTCTGTTGATAGTGAGTTCAAATGCAGAGGTTAGATATCCTAGAATCTCTGATGTGTCCTTGACAGCTCAATGTGTTCTTATCAAGCTTCACATGTGTGACATCGACCGAAATCAGGGTAGGTTCAATCGGAGGGCAAGCTTGTTACTCGCGTAGCTGGATTATAGGGATAAATCCAACTGTGGTGCTGTGTAGATGGCCAGCCGCCCAGCCGATAAAGTTTATTCAGCTGAGCAATTATTCTGAGATTATGCCTTGACAGAAAATCGATTGGACAATGAGGAAGTTCCAGTCTGACCCGATGAGGAGTCATGAACTGTGCGCTACAGTCACGCAGAGTTAGAAGACGTTCACGAAGCCTGATCGCTGCAGGTTACACTGCCCGTTGTAATCTGGAATATATTCCCCTGAGCGCTCATAGTGAGCGGCGACGAGCGATTGCCCTGCATGATCATCACATTTGCCTTGGCAATCAGAACGAGCCGCAAACCCGAACCAAGAGTTGAATAATCGGTCAAAATGGTGCTTACTAGAAGTCGGCCAAATTCTCCGAAGAAGAGTGGCTGAGAACGCTGTATATGATGCAGTATCTGTAAAAACGGTTGTGAAACGATTGGTCAAGATAGACATCGCGCGCGCTACTGTTCAGCTACAGCGAACGATCAACGTTGAACAGTTCAACTTGAACTCACTAGCGCTTCAACGGTTTGCCTAATTAGCAACAGCCTATGGCGTTGGCATAGGCCCTCGCAGGTCCAGTCTGGCTCCGCACTTCCGGCAGTTTTTCTCACATTCGTGCACGATGACTATCCGTTCCTTCCCCTTCATCATCGTCTGTCTCAATGTTCTCCAGGACATCACATACGTGATGGGTAACACCACCGAGTGCGATGCCGAGTGTGCCGCCACCTATCCCGGGTCGTATTGTAAATACTGGCAGACACCTAGCAGGTGCTTTGGCTCCAACGTCCCTTGTTACTGCGGGTCGGGTGAGACAACTGAAGTTCCCCGTAATTGTGATGCTGGTTGTGCCTCGGATACTCCTGGCTCCTACTGCAAGTACTGGGCTACACCAAGCACCTGCCATTCATCCAATGCGCCATGCACTTGCGAGGCTGCTGCAGTTACCACTACTCCAAGTGAAGCCACCGATGAAGTCACTGAGACTACCACAATCCAGGACGGCACAACAGCCGCTCCCGAAGAAACCACTACGGCCACTTCTGTTACTGCTGACACTACCGGAATGGTAACTACAGCCGATGCGGCTGATGTTCCTACCGACGCTCCTGTCGAGCCTACCACTGTTGCACAAACGACCAGCACAGCAGCTCCCTCGGAAGTAACCACATCGCCGGATGTTACTGGAGAGGCCTCATCCACCACATTCGCTGCTACTACAACAGACGACGTCGCCACTGATCTCGCGACTACAGCTGACTTCCCAGTCACTACTATCAGTGCCACCACCAACGTTGATGTCACCACCGAAGCCTCAGCGACA
>NW_003199515.1:0-843 GCF_000006405.1 Perkinsus marinus ATCC 50983
CTTTCCACGAGATCCCTCGCGACGGGCATGCTTAACCTCCACCTATATAGGGACAACACTGCGATACCTTCACTGCGCCACAAAATTACATGTTTGTCATCAATCACGTTAGCATCTCCGCCTGCAATAGCAGCCTCAGCGTCAGCCGGTGACGAGTAAATAACGTAGCCAAACCCTCTATGACGTCCAGTATCGCGGTCGTACATAACCAGGGCTTCAGCTACTGTACCATACCGGGAAAAGTGGTCATTCAAACGTGCTAAGTAAACACCCCACTATCTAACAAGTGACAGCCAGAGTAACTACCTTGATCACAACTGTTGGGCAAGCCGCCAACGAAGACCTTACATGGGTTGTCACTACTCTCGCTGGGAGCCGCTACTCTGCCGTACCTTCGAGTTCCACAATACTTCAGAGTGAGATGGTATGTTCCCTACCCAAAGTCCCCACTGCCTTTACCGCCGCCATATCCTCCTTTACCACCTTTGCCACCGCTAAACCCCTTACCACCTAAACATCCTCATATGCCTCAGCGACAGCAGATACCCGCCTCAACACACTACCTGCCTTGCCACCATTCTGTGAGGGGCCCTGAGATGCCCTCTTAACGTCAACCGTCTTCTCCAGAAGAACATGCGGGCCACTTGCCAGGCAGGTCTAACAGGAACAGCTATCACTAACAACAACACCGACGATAGAAGCAGACGTCCTACTTCCATGTCCGTGACCTGGCTGTACACAACGAAGCCGAACCCTCTGGAACGGCCAGTGTTACGGTCAAACATGACGACGGAGTGCTCGACAGGACCAAACTGCGAGAAATAGCCGTCCATGTGCTGCTTT
>NW_003209338.1:0-1652 GCF_000006405.1 Perkinsus marinus ATCC 50983
ATCTTAATGACCCTCGTACTATCCCTCTTGCTAGCCTGCATCAGTTGGCAAGCCCTCTCAGCCCCCTTCCGATGGACGGTGCTGGACCAGGGTGGAGGCCCTGGCGCCCGCGACAGGCCGGGTATCGGTTTCGATCCAGTTCGTAAGTTGAGCACCACCTTGGGAGCTCACTAGTGCTCTCCATTGTTTCAGGTAGAAATTTGATATCCTTTGGTGGTCGTTCTGGAAGTACGTTGTTTCAAGACACGTGGTTCTTCAACGTGGACAGTCGAACCTGGACTAGAGTCAATGTACCCAATCCTCCCGCTGCGAGGTTCGATGCCATCGCCGGTAAGAGTGCTCCTTTCGCCTCGTCCCTGCTATTAGATTCATCAGGCTATGACTTGACGACGGGCCTCTTCGCCATCTCCACTGGTGATGCTGCGCCCGTCTTCTTCAACGATCTCTGGGTGCTGGTAGACTATGCTGGTCCGAACCCACAATGGCGCCGAATTGACAACCAATCGACTCTCTCATTCGAGCCAAGGTGAGCATCGTCTCGCGTCATAGCTACAGAAGCTGGCCGATTAGGTACGGTTGCGGTGGCGGTATGAACCCAGATGGTTATTTCTACATTACTCATGGGTTCAGCTCTGGGACTCGTTACTCCGACACCTTTCGCTTCCGGCTCTCTGCCACTAGTGGAGGGTCCTGGGAAAAGGTAGCTCTCAGTCCTGTGCATGCGGCATTATGATCGCCTTCTTTCAGCTATCGGAGACGTTCCAGTACGGTATCAATGAGCCCCATGGGCGTTGCTTGGTTGCTAATGCGATCCCTCTGGACAGCAAGTTTGGGAAGTTTGTTATGCTCGGTGGGTGCGCCAATGGCGGCAGACACGGTGGCCCCTGCCCGGCCTACGATACTTGGGCCTTCGACCAGTCGATGAACTGGCAACGTCGATCCGATGCACCGGTACCTATTCAATATGGTGACTTGGCTGCTTGGGGAAGCGACAAGATAATCATGTATGGTGGAAACGGTGGGAATCTCGCTCAGCCCATCAGCATTACCGAGCAAAACCCGTCTGATGTTCATGTCCTCGATCTCAACACGAATGAGTGGGAGAGCTACACAGCGGAGCTGCCCAGCGGGGTACCTGGACTCACGCCTCAGTCGAGCGCCATCGCCTTCCATCGAATGGCAGTAGCGAGCCTCGATCCGCCGATTGTCCTCTTATTCGGTGGTCGAATCAATGGTCATGTGTTGGAGCTCACCGGTGGTCCCGTTGGTAGCCCGAGAACTAGCGGTTGGTTCTACTTCTCTTGGATATGGATTCACGGTATATTTATGTTCGCCGCTTGGGGGTTATGTCTTCCTATCGGTGCTTTCATTTTCCGATTCTTCCGGCACAAAAAGTTTGCCTGGCCAGTTCATCTCGCTCTTCAAAGCATCGGAATAGTCTTCAGTATTGTTGGGTTCATCGCCTCCTTTTACACTGGCGGCCGTTTCGACTTCGCCCATGCGTACGTTGGCATTATAGTATTCATTCTCGGGTGTTTGCAGCCGATCAATGCGGCATTCAGATGCCACCCCCGTGGACGAAACTTCCTTTGCAAGATTGACTACAGCAAGAGGTTCATCTTCAACGCCATTCACCAACTCGGCGGGCGTGC
>NW_003213451.1:0-1170 GCF_000006405.1 Perkinsus marinus ATCC 50983
ATTCCGTCACGCGCCACAAAATTATGGTCTCAGTAGGTGAATGGACTTTCCTTCGTCCGGGTTACCTCATAGTTTCTGGTGAGCTCACTGGTGCTGCCGGTCAAACATTGACTATAGTGGACCTCCATTTTGTGCTGGGGAGGGAAGGGGATTGTATTAACCCTAACAGGAAGGCGCAGGCGGATGAGATCCTTTGGGCTGTGGATCAGTAGGTCCCGGGTTCGATCCCTGGTGGGGGCATTTTTCTAACTTAAAGTTACTCACCTAAGAATTCACAAGTGATCCTCTGTGGTGATCTCAACTGCTCGACATTCAGCCTCAACGAGGAAGATATGGAGTCCGTCGAGTTGATGGTAGGAATATCTTTGTACATGCGTGCTAAATTATTGTGTCGGCTGTCCCCCTGTCAGATGTTCCATCGCAATGGATACCAAGATGCGCTGAAGGTCTTCAACCCTGAGGCGGGTCGACTCCCCAACGATCAAATGCGCGAAGTCATTACCAAAGCTTTTGAGGCCCGGCATAAATCTGAAGAAGCTGAGAAAAAATCACAAGTCGATGAGAAGACAAATAAAACCGCCGAAAACGACGAAGTCATCGAAACCGAAGTTGCTGATGATGAACCGAAGGTTCAAGAAATCAGTGATGATGAAGTTCCCCTTGTCCCTAAGGGTGATGGCGTTGAGGAAAAGCAAGATTGCAAGAAATTGGAAAAGATCAACTCGGAAGTGGAAGGATCTTTGGAACGCCTGAAAATGCCGCTCACTTGGGACGGGGTGAAAAATTTAGAAATTTTGGAAATTTATATTTTTTTCGCTGACAGGTGAATAATCCGTCGACGCGATTGGGCGACCCTGGCGCTGAGTTGCGATGTGATTATGTTTTCCTGAAGGACGCGCCCGAACCGGAACCGAGAACGATCAAGTTGGAGGAAAAGGAGGTGAATCTTGTGTGCATGCGTGCAAGATATTTTACTCGGTGGTGTTGGTGGACATGTGAGAAAGACGTCTCGAAATTCGTGATTTTCATGCTATTGTCTTGTCTTGAGCACAGCGGAGCGAAGCGTTTCACGAAGTGCATTATCGACATACTTGTCAGATGCGGGTCGTGTTCGATGGGTTGACTAGTCCGGCTGATGGTGTTGCTCCTTTGCCTATCATCTCTGATCAC
>NW_003215816.1:0-1456 GCF_000006405.1 Perkinsus marinus ATCC 50983
ACCAGCACATGTAGTTGCCCGTGTGCATATTTTCCAACAGTATAGCGCGCTTCGCAGGCGACCGTGCAGTGGTATCATGAACACTGCACTTGAGCTTTGTCTCGTCGGCACGCCTGTGGATTCTCTACAGGTCTACTCAATGGGACTCCTACAGTATGGGAGCCTGTAGTTGGGCATATACTCTCTACTAAGCCGGAGTATCTCCACCATTTGGATACGAATGAAGTAACGATGAGTTGTCGACTTGCCGGAGTTGATTCATTTGAGAAAGCGAAGGATGGAGGGGACGGCTGTACATGGTGAGAGAATTTCTTGCTTTTGCTGCTCCTGTTGTTATTGTTGCTGCTACTGTTCCTGCTGTGTTTGTTGTTGCTGCCGATATGATGCAGGTCTCTGAGTATTTTCTCCAACTGCTTGAAGAAGGATTGGAACACAGAGTGGCTGACTAGTGAGATGAAGCGCAATGGAGTAATGGAAGTGACCCAGGTTCGATCCCTAGTAGCGGCATTTTTTGCAGGTTGAGGCAGATTGCCGCCGCCAAGAGCTGATGGTCGCGGTTAACAAGCGCCCTGAGGACGGCGACTGGGATAGGTGACTGACATGCGGCGGCTAGCGGTGGCGATTCTACGTGTTAGATGGTTTGGTACACGATTAGCTCAGTCGGAAGGTCTTGTTAACCTATGGAGCCGAATTAAGGACCATGCGAAGGCTTCTATTGACAGTCGGGCTGAACACGAGAAAAATGTGGCGACTAAATGCGACGGGATGGTAGGGAGGAGTGTAGGAGGGATGAATATCGGCTGTCTCGTGATCTCAGGTTCGGTCATCGACAAGCTCGTCTCAGAAGGCGGCTTCCATGATGAGCTCTCAAAAGAATGCTCAGGTCAATTTTCCCACCCAAAGAGTACAATCGTTACTGCTGTAGATCAGACTCGTGATGCTAGCGGGCTGGCTAATCAAGAGAAGAGAGTTGATGAGCAAATGCAGGCAATGATGGCTGACAGGAAGGAGGTCGATGCTCGCATTGCCGCCCTTGAGGTTGGTCGCTGGGCCGCATTGGGTGATGGCGACTTTGAGTGTATCAGGCTAAGAAGCGATCGTTGAAGTTGCAACTGGACAAGCTCTCAGAGGAGCTGGTGGAGGCTCAGAGGCAGCAAGTGTTGTGCATGCAGCGCGAGGAAAGTGTCAGAAAGGTAGGCAGACTTGTCACTAAATCTTTGTAAGGCTGGATAGGAGGTTGTCACCTACACTCTAAACCCGAAAATGTCGGATTTTCAGATTTGGAATTGCAATACCATTCTGTAGGGTGTTTTATTGTTGTTCAGAGTTTGGCGGACACGAGACAGTCCTACGGTGAGTCTATAAAGGCAGCAGAAGCCGCTGAAGGAAAATACACTCGCCTTCATGACCGCTTTGATGAGGTTAGTCGTTATGCAAGTTTCAACGGGAAGGGCGG
>NW_003212161.1:0-1969 GCF_000006405.1 Perkinsus marinus ATCC 50983
CGCTGACACTATATAAGCTACCACATCATCATCCGCAGGGTCGAACCCGGCTCTTGCCCCTGCCGACTTCAACAGTATACAAGCAATCTCTTATCCAGCGTGAGCTTGGACAAAGCAGCTGCTAGGGAAAAACTGGCAAGGACCATCAGCTGAGAACCGGACCACATAGACTTGATCGCCATCAAGGCCGCTTTCTGTCGATCTCCACCAGCCGAGGGCAAACAACGAAATACGACTACCAACATAGGGACGGCAAGAGCAGTAATATGCAATGGGAGAGTCCCTAGGCACCAGAACGCACTGGTAATCCACAACACTGCCAAACACCGTCGTGCGGCGCCGTGCATACCGGGAATATCTATTGCTAGTAAAAGTATAAAAACAAGAAACACGACCGTGTAGGTGACAATACTCGCCCACTTGGCTCGCAAACAACCGACCAAATCGGACGACGTCAAGGGCACTAACTTGGTCGGAGTGCTAGCAGCAACACCCTCGATGCTCTTGGCATGGCCAGCCTCCAACAGCTCGGATGGTGGAGCCGCAGCCTGTGTTTGGGTAACTTGCCGGACCAACGGCATATCCTCTGATTTCACAGTCCGGCCTCCAGTAGCAACAGTACCAAGCCTCGTCCGCTGCCTGAAGTACACTGTTATAGCACCATCGTGCGTCATAACATAGGAGATTACCTTTCGAGTTTAATAAGGTCATGCCAGATGGTGCCTCTATCCCATACTAGCAGCTCTGATAAACTACGTGATAGCTCCTCTAACGCCAAGGAGACATCGCCACTACAGTAGTACTCGGCATAACTAAAGGAATAACACCAAAGTGAATCATACAAACATTGCTAGACTGCCAAAATTCAGTCATGAGTATACATAGACGAATCAGCTACAAAATGGAGCTCGAGAGAGACGGCGGTCAACCATGGGAGAATAGCTATAGAATTTTTATTAGATTTGCTAATCAAAAATCGAAAGAATAATAAAATATTCAAATCTCGTGCCAGTCGTCGAGTTTGTAGCCGATCTCTGCTCATTACCTTTTCTCGACATCAGATATCATAGCACTAAGGTTAGTCCGTGCCTCGTGCTGCATGCTCACCAATGGCTGACACGTTGACATGTACTCGCCGCAATGGGAGGTCCCGTTGAACTTATCAAACTTCTTCACAATCTTTCGCGCACCCTGACAATCACAGCAAATCATAATAGTAATACCTACGTCCAGAGGACCTGCTATAAATGCATAGCCACTA
Source organism: Perkinsus marinus ATCC 50983 (assembly GCF_000006405.1). Taxonomy (NCBI): domain Eukaryota; phylum Perkinsozoa; order Perkinsida; family Perkinsidae; genus Perkinsus; species Perkinsus marinus. The sequence continues at coordinate 1,262 of NW_003212161.1, forward strand.
ATGGACTTCATCCGTATCCACCACGGAGTGACCTAAGATACCCCTGTTACCTCGGAGTTGAGTTGAACAAAGTTCTTGAGCTCATTAAGCTCCGCAAAGAGCTCAATGCACTCCTTTCGATGCTTGGACTCGACGTGCTTGTGAGCTTCCATTGGAGCTAGATGCTGTTTCACTGAGGTTGTCAACCGAGCGTAAATCTAAGGGCAGAGTCGACATTTGAATGACCGCCAGAAGCAGTGACAGTCGTGGGATAATGCACAAGGCACGTCATAGTAAAATAAAGTTCACGTGAATAGTTAATACTGATAGCTCAGTATCTGCTACTCATAATTCACGTTCGTCCAAAAGTGTGTTAAACATAAAGTCTATATCGAGAGCGATGCAGATCTCCACCATGCTTTTGGCAATACCAAGCCGTTGCCCCCCCATTATTACATTATAAAAATACACAGATATACGATCCATTTCAGCGTCCAAGGCTGCCTAGAATGCCTAAAGTCAACTGAATATCACCACGATAAAGTGTCTTGTTACCTTCCAAGCCTCCTTTGGAGTGATAGTAGGGCTTTCCTCAGTGGAGGCTTGATTATGTCGCTGTTGCTTGATGAGCTTCTTGAGCTTCTTGTATTGGATGTAGCCATCGTGCCAAGGCCCGAAGGCATTGTACTCCAATTGATAGGTAAATTTCATAAATACAAGGCAACTACT
>NW_003209939.1:0-1037 GCF_000006405.1 Perkinsus marinus ATCC 50983
AATCCATTTTTTGTGTCCTCTGGTTTGACAGAGCGATGCATCACCTCGGCTATGAATCTTAAAGCACTCATCGACAGTTTGGCCGAGTGGTCTAAGGCGCTGGCTTCAGGCGTCAGTCCGCAAGGGCGTGGGTTCGAATCTCACAGCTGTTAGAAATTTCTTTTCGTGTGATTTGATGAAGAACGCATTCCGCGGAAACGGTTCGAACCCGTTTTTGTGTCATGTCCTATAGTGTAACGCATCTTCTCCGCTATGATTTTTGAAGCACTCGTCGACAGTTTGGCCGAGTGGTCTAAGGCGCTGGCTTAAGGCGCCAGTCCGAAAGGGCGTGGGTTCGAACCCCACAGCTGTCAGTCTATATACCTGATTGGTGTTATATTGAGAACCCAGACCTTTTCAGAAGCGAGGTAGTGCAAGATCAAAACCTTCTGATCGATATTGCGCCATCGCACCTCGCAGAAACCGTTCAACCCATTTTTGTGTCCTCTGGTTTGGCAGAGCGATGCATCACCTCGGCTATGAATCCTGAAGCACTCATCGACAGTTTGGCCGAGTGGTCCAAGGCGCTGGCTTTAGGCGTCAGTCCGAAAGGGCGTGGGTTCGAACCCCACAGCTGTCAGTCTATATACCTGACTGGTGTTATATTGAGAACCCAGACCTTTTCAGAAGCGAGGTAGTGCAAGATCAAAACCTTCTGATCGATATTGCGCCATCGCACCTCGCAGAAACCGTTCAACCCATTTTTGTGTCCTCTGGTTTGGCAGAGCGATGCATCACCTCGGCTATGAATCTTGAAGCACTCATCGACAGTTTGGCCGAGTGGTCTGAGGCGCTGGCTTCAGGCGTCAGTCCGCAAGGGCGTGGGTTCGAATCCCACAGCTGTTAGAAATTTCTTTTCGTGTGATTTGATGAAGAACGCATTCCGCGGAAACGGTTCGAAACCGTTTTTGTGTCATGTCCTATAGTGTAACGCATCTTCTCCGCTATGATTTTTGAAGCACTCACCGACAGTTTGGCCGAGTGGTCTAAGGCGCTGG
>NW_003212683.1:0-2273 GCF_000006405.1 Perkinsus marinus ATCC 50983
TTACACTACCTGTGATTCTTGTTGTTGTTGTTGATGACTATTATTATCATCTTCATCTCTCTCATCTCGTGAACCTCGTCGACTCGAATGATGATGATGACGACGATACATCCCTTGTACTGATGATGATGATGATGATCTTGTACGCCTCCTATTCCTTCTATCATCATCATCATCATCACGTCGACGACGACGAGGAGGAGATGATGAAGATGATGATGCTCTCTTGTGTCGTCTAACCCTCTCCCCCTTCTCCTCCTCCTCTACTCTGTGTTCCTTTATATCTAATGATGATGATGAATGCGATAACGAAATGGATGGAGATACGAATCTACCTCCATCCACCGCATGATTGTCTGGAGATAAGTCTTTATCATCCCCACTACTCTTGTGTGCCAATCGAATCTAATGATGATGGTGATAATAATAGTGACGATAGTATAAGTAGTATAAGTAGTATAAGTAGTATAAGTAGTAGTAGTAGTAGTAGTAGTAGTAGTAGTAGTAGTAGTAGTATGGCTATACTACTACTAATACTACTAGTACTACATTAATAATATTGCCATCTATCTGAGCATGATCAAGATGATATATAGCATCCTTAGCGGCCTCTTTATTTGGTAATGTGATATGAGCATATCCTTTAGGGAGATTAACTTTATCATCTATAGCAAGATGAACATCAATAACTTCAGCAAAAGTACCTGATTCGTATTATTATGTCACTTATACTATTATTCATTAATACTACCGAATATCTCATAAAGATGGTCTTCATAATGAAGACTTCATTAATATTACGTGTGAGATTGGATACGTGTAGAATAGTAGTTAATGATGATGAAGGAATATGACCTAATAGTGAATATAATCCAAAAATGATAGTGGTATACTACTACTATTACTACCTTCTTTATTATTCTGACCCCTATCCATTTTAGTATTACTGCCTCTACTCCTACTCCTACTATATCTTTTATTGGTGTTGTTGTTGTTGTTGTTGGATATCATAAGATTAAGATAGTAGAGCAATACGCCTGTGATATACTCACAAGTGATAATTACTGAGTAGTTGATGGTAATAACTAAATAATATAATGATAATATGATGATAATATTGATAATAATGATAATAATGACGATGAGTTAAGATTAGTTCGGGTTCTTGTTCTTGTTGTTCTTGTTGTTGTTGTTGTTGTTGTTGTTGTTGTTGTTGGTGTTGTTGTTATTATTAATACGGTTGTCTTTATCATCATTAGTTAAATAAACATCATAATAGTCAACATGGTTATCGCCATTTACATAATTACCATCTATCAAACATCTAATACATTTACTTGCTGATATCATTGGATCGACGAAAGACGGTGATATCTTGGGCTTCTGTCTAATTAGCATCCTCCCATCCTCATCCTCATCCTCCTCCATATCCTTGTTGTTGTTGTTATTGATGGGTACTTCCACAGAGACATGATGACCATGATGATGTTCCTTTACCATTGTGGTATGACTAGAATCGAATGATTCTAGTGTTCTGGGATGACTACAAAACCAGCCAGACCAACATCAAGCCTTGAAGATAGAGACATATTATCAGTGATAATGATACGAGTGGGATTCGATAGGCTGAAAACAATATTATCACATACACTACATTGAACACCTCATCATCATTTGTATCATTTTATTAGCATAGCATAATAGCTAGCCTAGGCTTCAGCACAGCTTGTGGGATATTGTGCAATAGAGACGATTGTGGGTGGTCATGAGTAGAGGAGAACAATGTCCTAGTCATTAGTAACCCACTCGTCACAAAGACGGTAAAAATCTCGGGTCATACGAAGCAGAAAATGCTTGAAGCTCTAGAGGTGTACTAGTTCGAGGTCACTCCGACAGAGCTATATTAGCGGTTTTTAGCTTCGAAATGTGTGCTTGGTCCCCTTCCCGAAACTCTGAATATGATTTACGACAGGCAAAAGCTAAAGCGGTACTGTGAGAGTCTCAAACGGTGTGGTTGTCCTATGACGCGATGTGTCTCTGAACTCGACACAAGGCGAGGAAAGGGAAAAAGAGAGGCAAGGGGAACTGCTGTATAGCTAATAAGGTACACACATACACATGTGCGTGACTGCGAAGCTGTCTCCTTCATAGACTACAAACGGAATCACCAGGAGAAAGTTCGGGCGTCTTGCCTCCATACGAGCAATGGTTTTGTTCATCCTGAAATGTGGTCTGAAGCTCATGAAATTCTCGGGGTGGTGTGGTACCCATCT
>NW_003208105.1:0-895 GCF_000006405.1 Perkinsus marinus ATCC 50983
TCTCGTGACTTCTTTGAAACACTTATGCACATCATTTGCCAACCTAAAGGAGAGTGTGAGGGCAGTGCTATGCGATGACGGACTTACCAACTGAAGCAGTGGAAGCAGCAACGACACATATAAAGTGTTGCGCAGCAGGATATGACGGCGTTGATCGCGAAGAAGACGATATAAAAAGTAGTGCTGCCTTTCAGTTTCGGCCTGTTATTGACAGTATATGAAAAGATTCACGTACGTTGTAGGCTTACTTGGGGGTCGCGGTATTTACAATCTTGACACTGATCTCCTCGGTAAGGTTCTTTTGAGAGGTGTCCATCAGCGGAACTGTGCTTCTGAGGAGCGACACGTAAGAATACTAAGGATGACAGTGACCCACCTCAGACTGAAGCCTTCGGTTGCTTCAAAGGCTCCAACGCCTAGGTCAACCAGGAGAACGTAGTGTAGCAAGATAAGGAGCAAACGTGTGAAGGTCATGCTCGGGTATTTATTGCTTGGCAATAAATTATAATACTGAAAGGATCAGACAGTTGTCACCAGCTGTGCAACACGGAACAAGTCTTGTTGGAGAAACAAGTGTTGAATTAGGGCCATGATAGATGTTAGATAGCTTCCGAATTAGCCGACGGTCGCGCAACCAGAGCAGAGGGGGTTCTAACGTTCATCAGGTGTGGTACTAGAGATATCGTTCGTCAACTCGTAATATCTAGGCTTGTGGGCTCGCTAGTAAGTGTCTCGTCTTGTGAGCAGCATTATAAGGAAGTTTGATAAGCCACTATAATCTTGTCGGAACTTACGACCCGGCGACCGCTTCATGCGCTGTCTCTTCGCTCGCCATTTAAATGTAGAGCTCGCCCGGATTGTGCGCAAAATTTTCCAGTCCTCCTCAAGAGGGTTT
>NW_003204571.1:0-1676 GCF_000006405.1 Perkinsus marinus ATCC 50983
CTACCCAACAACGCTCTCATACTGTGGCGTGATTTACTTTCGACACTCCCAACACGACTCAGCAGAAGACCATATGTCTTACCAGAATCATCACTCTACAGTAGCATGCTTATCGATGACCCCATCACATCGCTTCTTTCTATTGATACCCAGCATACCATAACCCCGCCATCTGATCACCGATCGGATAATCTCCTCCCAATGAACCCAATCCTTCGGCCGCTGGCCTTTCCGCGCTGTTAGTATTTGCTTCAGATTTCCTCCCCGTTCTCGGAAGGCGAAGACCAAAGCATAGTGGTTCTTGAAGTGGACGATCATACAATCATACTTCGAGAATTCCACTTTAAAGGCATCCCAAGCTCCTTCATCAGTCGCCCTAATAAATGGCGGACAACGACCAAGGCCAGTCTTGCCCAATACTCTCTCAACTCGAAACCCTTCTGCTTCCAACGCGGCCTTAATCGCCCAGTTCCCGACCCCTGCTGTCGAGGGCTTATCTCTCTGCAACTTTCGCGCGCAGTTTATTTTCCCCACCATAGCTAGCAGAACCTGTGACAGGTCATTTACTCCCCCAAATGGTATATCAAAGGAAATCGGCATTTCACTTCGTGTGGAGTCTCCGAATGCTTGTTTCGAAGGATCCTCGAGCTCCGTAGGATGTCTCTGTACTTCGGATGCTACCTCGGCAACGATTCGATTAATAGCTTTCTGGTTGTTCTTACAACTGTTCCAGCCGGGTATTTCTGAATCGAGACGATCTTCCAAGAACCTCCTAATATCTCCTGGTGCTCCCAAAACATTCGCTCGCTCCATCAGTCTAACAATCCGAGACTCAACTACTGCCAGTAGTGATTCTAATGCTTTCCCAATCGTGCCCTGGTGTTGTCCCGAACCACAATAGTTTACGGCAGCAGCAACTACCGCCGCGGCACAACACGGTGCTCCTTCTTGGGCTACCCACGACGATAGAGCCTCTTGATTCACCCCGACTATGAGGAACCCAGACTGTTGCTCATTTGAGCTGCCCATGCAATCATGGAATATCCCACTGAGACTTTCAGCGGAGGTTGCTTCTGGCAGGAGTCCTGCATCCTCACGGTTTACTGACATTTCTATGTGGAGACTATCGAGGACTAACTGTGAACTCAGCACAACCTCTTCGGTAACGACATCAACACCAATAACTCATAAAACATGCTTCAACCGCTCGCGTTGTCCTGAGCCGATCTCTAATACGACAGAGTGTCCTTGTGCCACTTGGCATTCACTCGAGGTACGTAAGTGGACAAGTAAGTCGTAGTAAGCGTTCTAGAGCCACCCTGAGATTAGCAATGACCATGACGCTCTCACCGGCCAGCCCCACCTTGGGCAATACTGAGCGCCCCTTATTGTGAGGAGCAACAGACACCTTGGTTCGCTTGAAGCGTTCCGTGCTGTAAGGACTGAGTACGCGGAGTGGATTCACTCAATCATACACAGCATAAGGGCTACTCACTCAGTTTCAGTAGCTGGATGATTGAGTAACGCCCTAGGGGTGTATAGAAGGGCACGACGATTAGCCTCGTAAGCGATGGACGACTGGGAAAGATGAGCTCAAAGACGGCCAAGTGGGATACAAGCCACGTGCATATCTCTATTGACCATCGACAGCTCATGAAGCCGAAATGGAGCTGAGT
>NW_003217161.1:0-751 GCF_000006405.1 Perkinsus marinus ATCC 50983
AGCCTATGCTAGCCCACAGAAGAGTCCAGTAGTTCAATAGAGAGACAAGTGAACATAGTTTATAACATTGTCCAAGGGGTGGAGGGGGATGCGCGAAATCGATGTGCACGTTTGGTCAAAGATGCTCGCGAAAGCTGCACATCAATTTCGCACATGGGCGAAATTGACTTGCAGGTGGGTATAAAAGTTGATGTAGGCCATGTGGCTCGATTTCAACCATATGGGTATGCTTCTGAGGATGGGGTGTTACAGTGGACCATATGTGGTAGGTCATTTGGAAATGTCACCAAAATGGTCTAAATCTGCGCATTCCATTTAAGTGAATTTAAGTGAAATTTAAGTGAATTTTACTTAAAATTGACCTTTTTCGTTGCGCAGATTTGGGGTGGTGATGGGTGACGCGGTGAATTTTTTAAAAAAGAGGTATATCGTGTGCTATTTGTATTTTTGGTATCACCGCGTCACCAATCACCATTGACGGTTTCTTTTTCGAAGTTTTTCCGGATTATTGCATTTTTTATATAATTGTGGGTGGCTGATTCTTGCGAAAGGACTGTTGTGATGTCCGAGTTCCCAAATTGGGAGTTTTTGGACATCACTCCTGATCTGCCGGCGGCGATCAGGATGACTGACATTTCGATATATTTTGGGTATTCGATAGCTGCCAAATCGGTCAGCGTCGAGTATTCCGGTTTATTCGAAGGATTCATGATATTGAAAAATATCATTGATTTTCATGGGGTTTGTATTA
>NW_003205679.1:0-2951 GCF_000006405.1 Perkinsus marinus ATCC 50983
AACGCGCAGATGGTTGCAATCGTGCAATTCATGTCACATTTCGCTCCGCCCAAACCGTCGATTTCTATGCTCGCACGCCGTTCCACACGCCACCGCCCTAATTGATTGTCTCACTATCAGCGGCATACGGGTCCTGTAAGGGGAGTCATTTAAGCTTTTTGTTAACACGGCAACCAATAACATGCCCAACTTTTGCGAACTGTTTGCAATATCACCGAACACTCAACACGCAACGTTCGCTATATCGTCTGCATCCGCCTATATGTACTGCTCAGCCCTTTGATCCCACATGTGTCTGGTTGTCTGGCATATGCAGTATCGCGATCGTTCGACATTCCACTACACGATAATATGTATCCTCACGGTCCGGGCAAGATCCCCACTTGTGGGGTCTGCCCGGACCGCCACCGACTTAGCGCTTCTCTTCTTATGTGTTCAGACACCTCTTATCCCTGTTCAGTAGTTCATGCCGTTCAGCATCGAGCGTACGCCTAAATGTATTGCTGGAATCAGCGTAGCTTTCGCAATTCCCACTCGTTGCGTCATCGATGCACCAGTGTTTGGATGCCGGCGTCTACCCGCATAGTCAACGGACCTCTTCTCGCGGCCTTTGGACGGTGGAGTCTAGGTGGATCCCGCGCCGGTTTCGCCAAGAAACCCAACCCAACGCCTTAACAAAATTGCGCGCGCTGGGGTGGGGGCCCCGGGCGCGCGCTAAAATCAAACCGGCATTACCTGCGGCTAGAGTATATAGGCAATTTGAAAGCGTCTTTTCGCGACCTAGCCATTCAATTGCGTTGAGGTTTAAATAGCATACGTAGCAGCCCGACACAGGTTGAGCACGCACTAGTCTGCACAAATGTAACACAACAGTTTCGACAAGGAGCCGATTTAAAATGACCGCAAGTTCGAATCCCAGGCCTGACAATTTTAAATCTTTTATTCATGTCACAAAAACCTAGCGGAGCGATGCAGTCCAGCAAGATTCACGCAATTGTGCTGTCTCTGAAAGTCGTCTCCGCCCGATCCGTGCAGCTCAGTTGGTAGAGCGCCCGCCCATTATGCGAGTTTACGCAGGTTCGATTCCCACGGTTGGCGTTTTTCATATATCTTCGTAAAACGTGTGTGTAATGTTGGATTGCTAACTTCAGTGTGATTTTATCTCCTATTATCTGTAAAAAACGAATAACAACGTCGGATGATGTATATTTGTGTTGCAAAATATTAGCTCGATGTTTTGTCAAGAAAAACGTTGCGTCAGAACACCGTGCGATGTTTTGAGAGGCATCCATTTCCACGATTGCTAATTTCTCGTGTGTATCCAAAACGTGTCGAACATTTTCTTGAGATAAGTATGTAACAAAATATATTTAGTAAGTCTCGTTGGTAACCTATTATATCTGATATCACCTTTTCTCTAGCTCACCACGCTTGTACACTTACTTGGCGGTTCGGACAGATTTTCTGGCCGAACCGCCCCAGCAGCAGTAATGCCTTTATTTGCTTTGCCTCTTCGTCCGTTTCTTTCATCATATGAGAAGTACTGCTCCATAGGCCTCTAAGATTGAAATGTGCATCACAAGTTAGTTGCTATCACGGCAGTGCCGTTTTGGCTTCGAAGAAGCACGCTTGTGGCTCTCATTTTTCACCTAGCGTCCTCATACCTTCTCGCACCGGACCCTTGGTGGATCCCGCGCCGGTTTCGCCAAGAAACCCAACCCAACGCCTTAACAAAATTGCGCGCGCTGGGGTGGGGGCCCCGGGCGCGCGCTAAAATCAAACCGGCATTACCTGCGGCTAGAGTATATAGGCAATTTGAAAGCCTCTTTTCGCGACCTAGCCATTCAATTGCGTTGAGGTTTAAATAGCATACGTAGCAGCCCGACACAGGTTGAGCACGCACTAGTCTGCACAAATGTAACACAACAGTTTCGACAAGGAGCCGATTTAAAATGACCGCAAGTTCGAATCCCAGGCCTGACAATTTTAAATCTTTTATACATGTCACAAAAACCTAGCGGAGCGATGCAGTCCAGCAAGATTCACGCAATTGTGCTGTTTCTGAAAGTCGTCTCCGCCCGATTCGTGCAGCTCAGTTGGTAGAGCGCCCGCCCATCATGCGAGTTTACGCAGGTTCGATTCCCACGGGCCACGTTTTTCATGTAACCTCGTAAAACGTGTGTGTAATGTTGGATTGCTAACTTCAGTATGATTTTGTCTTCTACCGTTTGTATACAACGATTACCAACGTCGGATGATGTATACTTGTGTTGGAAAATATTAGATCGATATTTTGTCAAGAAAAACGTTGCGTTGTCAGAACGTCGTGCGATGTTTTGAGAGGCATCCATTTCCACGATTGCTAATTTCTCGTGTGTATCCAAAACGTGTCGAACATTTTCTTGAGATAAGTATGTAACAAAATATGATTAGTAAGTCTCGTTGGTAACCTATTATACCTGATATCACGTTTTCTCTAGCTCACCAAGCCTGTACACCCCTTGGGCGGTTCGGACAGATTTTCTGGCCGAACCGCCCCAGCAGCAGTAATGCCTTTATTTGCTTTGCCTCTTCGTCCGTTTCTTTCATCATATGAGAAGTACTGCTCCATAGGCCTCTAAGATTGAAATGTGCATCACAAGTTAGTTGCTATCACGGCAGTGCCGTTTTGGCTTCGAAGAAGCACGCTTGTGGCTCTCATTTTTCACCTAGCGTCCTCATATCTTCTCGCACCGGACCCTTGGTGGATCCCGCGCCGGTTTCGCCAAGAAACCCAACCCAACGCCTTACAAAATTGCGCGCGCTGGGGTGGGGGCCCCGGGCGCGCGCTAAAATCAAACCGGCATTACCTGCGGCTAGAGTATATAGGCATTTGAAAGCGTCTTCTCGCGACTAGCCATTCATTGCGTTGAGTGTAAATAGCATACGTAGCAGCCCGACACAGTTGAGCA
>NW_003205679.1:3051-6525 GCF_000006405.1 Perkinsus marinus ATCC 50983
CCGCCCCAGCAGCAGTAATGCCTTTATTTGCTTTTCCTCTTCGTCCCTTTCTTTGATCATATGAGAAGTACTGCTCCATAGGCCTCTAAGATTGAAATGTGCATCACAAGTTAATTGCTATCACGGCAGTGCCGTTTTGGCTTCGAAGAAGCACGCTTGTGGCTCTCATTTTTCACCTAGCGTCCTCATATCTTCTCGCACCGGACCCTTGGTGGATCCCGCGCCGGTTTCGCCAAGAAACCCAACCCAACGCCTTAACAAAATTGCGCGCGCTGGGGTGGGGGCCCCGGGCGCGCGCTAAAATCAAACCGGCATTACCTGCGGCTAGAGTATATAGGCATTTTGAAAGCGTCTTCTCGCGACCTAGCCATTCAATTTCGTTGAGGTTTAAATAGCATACGTAGCAGCCCGACACAGGTTGAGCACGCACTAGTCTGCACAAATGTAACACAACAGTTTCGACAAGGAGCCGATTTAAAATGACCGCAAGTTCGAATCCCAGGCTTGACAATTTTAAATCTTTTATACATGTCACAAAAACCTAGCGGAGCGATGCAGTCCGGGAAGTGGCGCTTCTAAATCTCTTTAAACATGTTGCTTTTATTCGACGGAGCGAAGCGTACATGGTCGAGGTAGAGGATTGTTTACTTTTACTCGACGGAGCGAAGTGTACATGGTCGAGGTAGAGGATTGTTTAGACGGTTTTTTTGAGAGTTGTTTTTTAGAATTTTTGACGCAAGTTGATGAAGAGTGGTGATGTAGTGTTGTAGTTGCGGCAGTGCTGACCTGTGGTACGTGTACTGTGTTTCCAAAGTTAAATAGTTGAACATGGGTTGAGTTGCGTTCAGCTTAGTTTAGTTTAGTTCAGTCCCGTTCAGTTCAGTTCAGTTCAGTTCAGTTCACTTTTGTTGATTTGTTGAGTTATTTGTTGAGTGATTTGTTGAGTTATTTATTGAGTTATTTGTTGAGTTATTTGTTGAGTGATTTGTTGAGTTATTTATTGAGTTATTTGTTGAGTTATTTGTTGAGTTATTTGTTGAGCTGTTGAGTTATTGAGTTGTTGAGTTGTTGAGTTGTTCAGTTGTTGAGTTGTTGAGTTGTTGAGTTGTCGAGTTGTCGAGTTGTCGAGTTGTCGAGTTGTCGCGTTGTCGAGTTACCGAGTTGTTGAGCTGTTGAGCTGTTGAGTTGTTTAGTTGTTAAGTTGTTGAGCTGTTGAGTTGTTGAGTTGTTGAGTTGCTAAGTTGTTAAGTTGTTAAGCTGTTGAGTTGTTGAGTTGCTAAGTTGTTAAGTTGTTAAGTTGTTGAGCTGTTGAGTTGTTGAGTTGTTAAGTTGTTGAGCTGTTGAGTTGTTGAGTTGTTTAGTTGTTAAGTTGTTCAAGTTGTTAAGTTGTTGAGTTGCTAAGTTGTTAAGTTGTTAAGCTGTTGAGTTGTTGAGTTGCTAAGTTGTTAAGTTGTTAAGTTGTTGAGCTGTTGAGTTGTTGAGTTGTTAAGTTGTTAAGTTGTTAAGCTGTTGAGTTGTTGAGCTGTTAAGTTGTTGAGTTGTTAAGTTGTTAAGTTGTTAAGTTGTTTAGTTGTTTAGTTGTTGAGTTGTTAAGTTGTTAAGTTGTTAAGTTTTCAAGTTGTTAAGTTGTTAAGTTGTTTAGTTGTTTAGTTGTTAAGTTGTTAAGTTGTTGAGTCGCGCTCGTGATTTAGGTTTAGACTTGTCATATAAATGCGACGTGAGGCAGTAACTAATGTTTCATCTCAGCATAGGACGACTGGAAGAGTTCGTCGTGGAAGAAGAAACAACGAGCGATCCCATTGTGGGAAGTGCGGTAAATTTTGTTCGGGAAAGGATCGTGTATGCAGATCTTGTGAAAGGAAGGGTACGAATATTGCAGATGAAATGGGTAGTGATGCGGGATTGGAAGTGATTACTCAAGACTTTAATAAAGCTTGTGATCTATGTTGGAGGAAATCGACTGTATATTATCCACTTATATTCTTTGTGGTACGTCGTCGAAGTGTCCGTCAACCTCGATATGGAAGGATTTTGCCTAGTAGAAGGTTGTGCGAATATGTAGTATTATGTGATACTTGTCATTCATTTCTTGTTCAACATAAACGGTTTTGGTGTTATGCTTGGCCAGCTGTGTTGTATACGGTATGCTTTATGACAGTATTTGATGCTCGATGTACGGTGCAGATTAAACGGTAAAATAAAGTCATGTCTGGGTGAATAGACGTATAGTTTTTAGGTTCATTCCAGAGAGTATTATGTTGTCATGGGAGCATTGTTATGTGTCAACTCATAGTAGTCATGTGAAAGACATCACAATGGAATTGCCTTTGTACAATACAGCTGCTACGAGTTTGGCAATGAGCGAACTCATTGAAGTGTTCGATGAAAACTCTGTTCCAACTGTTATGTGTCCATTGGGATGTCATATAAGTTGTTTTGAGGATCATGAAAAATATTATTCCGGCTTCATGTCTTTCGCTCATTTGCTGAATTATATAGATTCGTCGATAAGGCTCTTTGGGGGTTGTGGAAGTTATTTGAAAGGTGCTAGTCCAAAGTGGTTCAGTGAGCCTGATGTTGGTTTATTTAATCATTGTATTGTGCAACCAGCTGTAGTAGTTCATAATCAGTATGGATTATGTTTCATAACATGCGTTGATCACTGTCGAGGTTCGTCATACCAAATGATTTATCCTCCTCGTCAGCCAGTGCTTGGTTGTATCGCATTGTCGGAGCCGGACAATTTAACGCTCGCTAGTATTAAGCCTCGTGTTCTTAAGACAGGCCGTACCGGCCTTTGTTGTAGTTCTTGGTCGTTGTATACTGCTCGGTTCTCGAGTTCGGGCATAAGTACTTTCACTCTATCCAACGAACTACGTTGGCGTTCTTTGTCAAATAGGATGGCTCATTGTAATGCGCTTGTTATTGCATATAGACCTAACATACTGAGCACTTTATATGATAGGGTCAATCATGATGAGCTAGCGCCTCATGTTCTACGAGATCTCCTCCGAACATCTAATAATATTGCTGAGGATGAAGTTACCAGATGCATGAGTGTAGCAACGATGGTGGATGTGGGAGACATTATTCGTATGAGGGATAACTTCTCAAATACTGCTGCTACCAGTTCTAGTACTGAGCGACTACCTCATTATTACTATGCTCACAGGTTTGGACTGCATGGGTCGAGACCTATTACCCCGCCTATGTGGATGAGTTCTGGGGATGGTGTTCATAGCTATGACTATTTGAATGTGGTGTTGTGGATTATTTTAACTATATGTTCAGTATGTGGTGATTTCGTAGACCAGCTTCTACTTCCTAACGACACTTTATCCTTGGAATGGAGGCGCTTCTGTAGGAAACCACTTTTACGTCTTATTGAGGTGTTTTTTTCCAGTGATATGGCTGATTCGAGAAAAATGAAAGATAGCATGGAGCGTTGTAGAAGAGGTCTCTACAGATGGTTAC
>NW_003209002.1:0-1213 GCF_000006405.1 Perkinsus marinus ATCC 50983
GAGATTTCGGCTAATCTGAATGAGCGGCAAAAGGAAAAATTGAGTGCTGAATTGGCTACTATTCATGGTGATCTTGCCCCGCGTCAAGATGATACAGGGCGATTATTCATTCCACTATGGTTTCGCCAAGCCCTGTTTTCCCGTGTTGGCCAGCTCACTGCTCATATCAACACCAAAGAAGTCTTGGCTGCGACTTCTGCTATTGTTGGTGTGATATGGACTGTTGGTAACTTACATCAAGCTCGCTTGGAGATCTACACCGACAATGCCACTTGTCTGAAGGTTTTGCGTATGTGGAAACCAGCTCCACCAGGTGATAGTGTTGTTGATGTTGCGCAGTCTATCATGCAAGAAAGGCTTCTTCAAGCAGTATCTTCATGTGTGCCCGAGCAACATTTGCGAGCTCTTCGGGTTCATTTTGTCCCCGGGACCAGTAACCCCGCGGATAGCTTAACCCGTGATGCATTCTCAGAAAAAATTATCATGTTGATGCCTTCAAAAAGTCTATTCGTCAACATCAACAACAACAAGTCCGTCAGATCATCTGACTCAGATGTTAGTCCCAAGTTTTTTAAAGCTCTCATCAAGCCCACCTCAACCTTCTGATGTTTTGACCGCTCATCCTGGTATTCTGGGGAGAAGCTTGATTGCTGCTCGGTTGTCAAGCCTATGGAAGCTGGCCCGTATCTTACGTGCTTGGCACTTAGCTTCTCGAAAGAAGGGTGAAGAAGATGTGAGGCTCTCGGATGTCAATATTCGTCTAGGATTCCAGCAGTGGTTATGTGAGAAGCAAGGTCCTCTGCAGATCGACCAAAATGATAACCGCTTCTTGAAGATTGGTCCTTTATGGTATCAGATTACATTATTCTCACCCGCTGGAGATCTCATCCCGCAACTAGTATTCCCTAGTTCAAAAGATGAAGAGGGTATCCTAGCCAATTTGGTATGGTACCTCCATCACTCTACAGCCCATGCCTGCCCTGCCATAGTGTTGGGCCTGCTTAGGAACTACTGTGTTTGGCAAAAACAACGCCGCTTCGTCCAAGACCTTTTGCGTAGCTGCGATTATTGTCAACGGGTTGCAAGAGATAGGATTCGTGATTACTGTGGTGTCCGGCAAATCCACACTATCCCGTGGTATCGAGTTGGTTTGGATGTATACGGCCCCGTTTATAAGGCAGCTCGTTATGATAAGCAAGGCAGAGCGCCCTAT
>NW_003205433.1:0-1742 GCF_000006405.1 Perkinsus marinus ATCC 50983
TCTCCCCATAAGAGAATGGTCACACAACTGGCGCAGTGACAGTAATCATGTTTCGCTTCTTGCTGTACCTAGCCTTGGCCTTGGTTTCATCCACAGTGGCTGGTATCGGCAGTTCTCGCCCATCAACACGAATCATTTGAGAGCACAGCTCAATATCGAGGCTCGAGGGATCAGGATGCGTAGTGCTGGGTGCAATTGTGCACACCAGCTGGCCGTTCTTAGTCTCCATGCTCACTTGTGGCTCCTCCTGGAAAAAGAAAACGAAGAGCAACCCCCTGGGGTCAACCACTGGTAGTGCGAGCGAGGATGATTCTCCGATAAGGTTCCTAACCTCACCTTCTGTTCAACGTTCTTCTGTGGTACATCTTCCGCCCACATTGAGTTGTACGACTGTCTATCGAAAATCTCCGCGAGCTCTTTTTGCATTTTCTGGTGCTCTTGAGGCACCGCCGCCGGAGTGTTCTGTTGAGTTGAGGCCGCTGCAAACGAACAAGAACGAATCTAGACAAATCTTTCTCCTAGGATCGTCTTAATAAGAGGATTGGGAACCGAGCAAAGAATGTCATATGCGCACGGACGGAGAGTTAGGGCCCACGTACTATCAACAATCTTGCAGGATTGTCTCAACTTCTTCGGTAGCCATCCCATAGGGTCGCCAGCATTCTCCGGTAGAACCCCTTCAGTGCTTCCACGTTCACCGTAGATTGCCCCCTTAGTATTTTTCAAAAAACCAGGTTTAAGAGCGCCTCGAGCCTTCCTGGCAGGCACGCCAGAGTCGCTCACAACCTGGAACAACACATACAGATCTATTTGCATGAAAATGAGTGAGTGAGCGACTTATATACAAGCGGTCGTTTAGCTCAGTCGGTTAGAGCATCGTGCTAATAACGCGAGGGTCGCAGGTTCGAGCCCTGCATCGACCATTTCGTACAATTAAACGTGCTGCGTCACAAGTATTTGCCCAAGGGTTGTGAATCCATACTTCTAGTGCCTTTCCGAGCTCCCTTTGGGCATATAATGTGGCCTTCTTGCGACACCGCGGACCTTAATCTTATTCAGGTCCGCGGTTTTAGGTCCGCGGCTTTTAGGTCCGCGGGTGGAAGCCCCGTCAATCCGTCTCCAGATCATGACTATTTCATATATTCAAAATGTGCCAAGTCAACCATCGTTTGCCCAGCAAGTGCAAAGCCATAGTTATACGGCTTCTCCGAGCTCCTTCTCAACCTATAGCGTAGCTTTCTTGCGCTACCGCGGACCCAAACGTCTGCGTTTAGGAGCTCCACTCATCCGCCTCCACACCATGACAGAGACTCTAGCCCAGAAGCGTATTCCTCGGCAAACAATGCTCACAGTGAGCAACTCACTGTTTCGTTTCTTCGCAATACGATCAGACACTCTAGTCCAGATTGATACCAACCTCGATGAGCTTAGCTCCTCGGGCATCCGCCTCGTGTTCAACTTCTGGAGTTTCCTTTACCTCTTCGGCATCTTCGGCCTGCTCATCCGCTGGTACGAAATCAACGGGCTTGTTCGTTTGTTCGTCGAGAAACTTGTAAGATGCGTTCAGGAATCTAATACATCAACACATGACCGAAGCCAGAAGTCGATCACTCGGCTACTTCCATCCCTTGATATGAACTTCCTTAACTGGCTTGGCATAGTTCTGGACATTCCTCAGCGCCACTATCACGAGGTCCAGAATCAAGGACTGCCGTGTAGCGTCGACCTGATACGGTGCGGCT
>NW_003209173.1:0-1321 GCF_000006405.1 Perkinsus marinus ATCC 50983
CCGCTAAGTATTACGACGACTGTTATTACGCGAATAAAAGATACGCTGAAGTTGGAGGGGTGTGTACCAGAGAGCTCAACTCGTTGGAAGCCTCATTTCTCGATATGATCCGTGAGACCCGGGTTCGAACCTCGGCGGTGCCACATTTTCGTCAGATTATCGTTTGTACGTAGCACCGGAAGAGTACGTAGCGTACAAGAACGAAGTGGAGAATGTGTCGAGGCCATGCTTCACTCCGTGTGTTGTCAGGGAATCATCATAGAGCTTTGGTCCTCATCTCAAATCTTGCCGCTTCCTAAGTGCCGGCATCATCAGTGATAGAGATGATATCAACAGATAGCCATTTCCGTACCACCGTCTCCACTTTGGGAAGTCGTTGTCGGAGGATTACTATGAATTTGATTGTCACACTCTCATTGTACATGGTACAGTGCATCATGCACTGTTCCTTCTGCTTGTCGTTGTGTCTTGGCTGCTGCTGATTGCCTGGTTGCTACTCCTACTGGTGTACGCCCGACCACTATATCATCTGTTTTTTTTCAATCTACCTACTTGAGAGGTATTGGCTCGTGACACTCCATCAACATCATCATGGTTGCTTGTGGTAGCTCCGTCATTGCGATGCGGGAGCATACGAGCGCTGTATTATTGTTCTTTATGTTGGTTATAAAGGGGTTCCTTATGAACAACTACAGTGCTCGAGCTGTTGTCGTGCTTCTCCCCCTCCTCTTATTTTGCCCAGCCTGACAGCGTCGTTCTCCCATCATAGAGCTGCAAGAGAATATTGTAGATATTGTATTGACTATTGGTTCTTGTAGTGTCATAGCTGTAACCGTAATGTTGTAGATCATGTGTAGCATGTTATGGAGGGACCTCGAGCGTTGAACGTGCTGAATCTCAATCGCCTCTAATCGAGTAATGGCAGAGGTGTTATCGGTTTTATCCAAACGATCATGTACAAGTGTTGGCATTAATCGTTGAGGAATCTATCAATTAGTTGCTATCTATAACCGTTCCCAACAGTAATTGCTGGATGGTGCGGTTCATATTTTTTCATAGATCCGTGGGTGGTGACAGTACACAACTTATATCTGTCTCACTTTTCATAGTCTGATTATGCCCTTACTTATATCACGATATGTGTCACCATAACTTTTCGATGCTCGTATGGTAGGGCAATATTCTTAGTGCAGCATTCCTAGCGCCGTCATTTTCATGATCATCTACTAGTCTCGCTGCAAATCCGAAGGTACGCGGGTATAGACTGCGTTTCGATGGTGTTAGTATAAGTAGAGAATCAATCGTTTCATTATCTACATAT
>NW_003212505.1:0-1091 GCF_000006405.1 Perkinsus marinus ATCC 50983
ATTCGGGCACCTACTATTCACCACCCACAGAGATGTCTACCTCATTTTCGCCCTTATGTCGACCATTGTGATCGCAGCAATGCTCAAGCTCCCCATAAGAACAGAAAGGACGTAGGATGATCGATATGACCACAAACAATACGATAGTAAATTGTACTATTTACGATGGTGTAAGATGGTAGTAACACATAATGCAATACATAGTCACTATGCTGAGCGACCAATGAGTTTGTGCAGAGGACGCAACAACAACGACGACGACGCATGCATAGCTATATATGTCGGTGACGTAACATCATTGATGTTGCGCTGTATCATGTGAATGATGGTAATCCTGAATCGCTTCGCTCCGCCTCCTGTCTACATAGATCCTGGTCACTGCCTTCTCAACTATCGATCCCTCTATCTCGTCCTCTTGACAGTTGTTATTAGTATTTCACCGTATTACCTGCATCACAATACGACGGTGGAATACTATTGTTGTTAATATTGAATATGTCTAAATCTGCTGCTGTTGTTGTTCCTCAACTTCCTTCTACTACCACTCCTCCTCCAACTACTCCTGATGTCGTCGACAATTCGACAACAGAGGCTCCGCACTCCCATAGAGTAGTTCCTAAGGTAATAATACTAGTACTGATGTTAATATAAGACATGATGATCGTAGTAGGTATCTGGTGGTCCTATATTACCCATATTTGGTCGTATTATAATACTAGCTATTGTGTTGTTTTCTAGCACTTTCATAGCTGCTACATGGTACTATTAACACATAACGTAATCATGACATCATCATAGACATCATCTTTAGGCGTACACATGGTATACATTGGTTATATGATAGTAGTATGGATGGTAGTGTTGGTGGTGTAATACCTTTGTATAGTTGTCCACCATTAGAGGATACATTTAATGTTATTGGTATTGATGCTATGAGTAATACACCTACATGTCGTGTAGATATAGCATATAATTATGAATCTGCATGGAATCTACAGAAGGCTGGTCTTACTGTACCTTATGGTACTAAACCACAATATGCATTGGAAAGGGTGTATATTACCACATGGAGGATAAGGACTATATACATT
>NW_003210355.1:0-969 GCF_000006405.1 Perkinsus marinus ATCC 50983
GACTGTAATTGAAGTTGGTAGGTTCACACATTTGTATTCACTTCGTCAATAGCTGTATTTGGGCCATTGAATGACCACCTTGATGATGGAGCCGAGATGAGGCCTCTTACGGAGAAGGACAAGCCTCAGCCGGAGGATCCATATGGTATATCAAAGTATGCACAGCTGGGGAAAATTTACCAGAAAATTTTTCGAAAATTTTCCGAAAATTTTCCGAAAAGTAGAGTATCAAAGTATGCACAGCTGGGGAAAATTTACCAGAAAATTTTTCGAAAATTTTCCGAAAATTTTCCGAAAAGTAGAGTATCAAAGTATGCACAGCTGGGGAAAATTTCCCGGAAAATTTCTCAGAAAATTTTCCGAAAAGTAAAAGATCAAACTATGCACAGCTGGGGAAATTTCACAGGAAAAATTTTCGAACAGTAGAGTATCAAAAAAATGCACAGCTGGGGAAAATTTTCCAGAAAATTTACCGAAAGAGTAGAAAAAATTCTGATAGAAAAGGAAAATCCCCTGTTGGATGAATTGTTTCTATTTGCATTATGGGCGAGTCCGGGACCGGAAATCGCTCTATTGTAAACACTTTCCTGGTTCGACGTAGATAGAAGTAGCCTGAGGCAGTGCTGTAATATATGTAATCGCTTTCCTCAGCTGACCCTAGGAGTTTCCTCACTAATTATAGGAGTCCATATACAAACTAGGGTAGAAATGTACAGAAACCAACAAGAATTTTGCAAAATTCCTCAGAAATTCCATATTGTCACCAACATATGTGGTTCACGATGTGCATATTTTCCCACACTGGCCCGAGGTAGATGCTGACACTACTCAAGCTTGCAGTTGGTGCAGGGGGAAAATATGCACATGGTCAACCACATATGTTGGTGACAATATGGAAATTCTGAGGGGAAATTTCGGGAAATTCCCCAATTCTGTTATTAGTGAGAGAACTCCTAATCTCAGCTGAGG
>NW_003212227.1:0-1014 GCF_000006405.1 Perkinsus marinus ATCC 50983
CGAGCTTGGTGACGGAGCTTCCCCGAGAAGAATCAAGAAGCTTGCGCATATTTCCTGAAGAAGGCTATTAGGGCGTATTGCTCGATTGCTGTGCCGCCTTTTTGTTATCCAAAAGGATCTTACGCGTGCATTGCCCATCCACAATCCTGGCATTTCCCTTCCTTGATAGTAAAGGGAGTTCCGGAAATTGGTGAACAACTTTGAGCTCCTGTACAGGAGCTTGTACACCCTTGTGTATTGAGTTCAAGCCTCTCGCCCATTAATGGCCAGGGAGAGCCCCCTCTACACATGAGGACCCGTATCTTATCCTAACTGCTTATGACAACTCAACCGCTACTAAAGTAAAAACAATGTGAAATTACAAGTTGATAAGGTGGTGTTGGAATACCCAGATCCTGGAGCTTGACATTATGCCAGCTTCGCTGCCGCCTTGTGTGTTGCTATCGCTCGACGTATTACTGGGATTACCTCATCTCGCCACCTTTCCCGATCCTTCTCAGTCATGTCTGAACTCCATAGTCTACCTACGGCATTATACGGGACACCCTCGAAAAGACGACATAATACGGAGAATACGTCATCAACAACGGAAATTTTGTCCAGTAGGGCTGCACATGCCGTGCTATACTTAGCAATGTTCAGTATTATAATCTGTGATCCATAGATGACTCCGTCTACAAGGTCTATACTAGTAGGCCTCACTAACCACAATATGCCGGCATTCTCCAGCATACGAGACATACACCAAAGAAGATTCGCCGGTGACCTCACTGAGGATAGTGTTAAGCACCTGAACGTGGACAACGGCATCGAGTGGAAGACATGATCCACATCATCAGTGGCCCAGATAATTGGATCAGTATCCTCACGCAGATAGCAGAAGGTCTCCAGATGAGTACTGCGGACTATCGAGAGGCAAGCACTCTTGCTTATGCGGCCCCGGAGGTGTAAAGTACTCAACCTTCGGCATCAGGGGAATGGATAGCACTCGAAGATCGGGGTCGCAACGCAGAT
>NW_003207943.1:0-1086 GCF_000006405.1 Perkinsus marinus ATCC 50983
TTGGAGACCTGATGCGGTTATGGGTACGATCGAGAGTGCGAATAAATCTATCCCTCGGATTTTCAAGGGCCAGCGAGAACACTCCAGACACCCTGTTAGACAAGGTGCTATTCCAGTTCGAAAACCCTATCTCCAGATGATCTGATTCCAGGGTAAGTC
Source organism: Perkinsus marinus ATCC 50983 (assembly GCF_000006405.1). NCBI lineage: Eukaryota > Perkinsozoa > Perkinsida > Perkinsidae > Perkinsus > Perkinsus marinus. The sequence goes on from NW_003207943.1 coordinate 160, forward strand.
GAACTGTTAAAAAGAAAAGACAACGCTTCCTGGGGTCCCCTATGGCGTGTCCGAGTTCACTTGTGTTGCCACATATTATCCACGTCTCGGCGCTGGAATACTAACCAGCTTCCCTTTCGAGAAACAGAGCCAAAGCTCCAATCCGATGGAATTTAACCTGTCTCTCAGGATCGGCTAACCCATGTCCAAGTGCTGTTCACATGGAACCCTTCCCCACTTCGGCCTTCAATGTTCTCTTATTGAATACTTGCTACTACCACCAAGATCTGCACTGGAAGCTGTTTCACTCAGACTCACGTCCAAGCTTCTTCACAACCCCCACGCCCTCCTACTCATTGTTGCCAATTATCTTGCAACAATGGCCCGGTATCGGTCACTCGCTTCAGCGCTATCCATTTTCGGGGCTAGTCGATTCGGCAGGTGAGTTGTTACACACTCCTTAGCGGATTTCGACTTCCATGACCACCGTCCTGCTGTTAAGATCGACCAACACCCTTTGTGGTATCTGATGAGCGAGCAGTTTAGCACCTTAACCGAGCGTTAGGTTCATCCCTCATCGCCAGTTCTGCTTACCAAAAATGGCCCACTTAGAGTCGTCTCATTGACCCCAATAGTTCAATTAAGTAACTACTGGATCTTGCCCATTTAAAGTTTGAGAATAGGTCGAGGAAGTTACTTCCCCGGAACCTCTAATCATTCGCTTTACCTGACAAAACTGATAAAGACTCTAGCTATCCTGAGGGAAACTTCGGAGGGAACCAGCTACTAGATGGTTCGATTAGTCTTTCGCCCCTATACCCAAGTCTGACGAACGATTTGCACGTCAGTATCGCTACGAGCCTCCACCAGAGTTTCCCCTGGCTTCACCCTGCTCAGCATAGTTCACCATCTTTCGGGTCCTAACGGATATGCTCATACTCAAACCTT
>NW_003211971.1:0-1741 GCF_000006405.1 Perkinsus marinus ATCC 50983
AAAAGGTCTATCCCTGGTGCAGGGGATTTGCAAGTTAAGAAGTTCCACTTCACCCGCGTTGTTCTGGACAAAACCATAGTGGTTATTGTGGTAGGTCACAGACGTTGTTGTCATAGATAAAATCGAAGTAACAGTGATAATGGTCAAAGTAGCTGTTATCGTTACAAGAGATTATCTCTGGATCACAGTATAAAAATCAATATCAGTATAATCAGTCACTGCATTACGGGGATTGTCGTTGTCGTCAAAATCATAGTTGTAGACGTAGCGGCTAGAGCAGGGTGGTCGGTTTCCGGGGCTTGCAGAATAACTCCCCCCTGGGGGTCATTCGTGAGCCCCGAGGTGATATAGTGGGGGTTTATGAGATAGGGGTTTATTTTTCAACGGTCCCTTTATTTTTTAAACCCAATGAACCTGTATATCCATGCTACCAACGGTCGCTCACTATGCCTCGTAAGGTGGACCCCAAGAACTTCTTGGCAAGAAGTTGGATCCTCTCCAATACGTGAGAGAAGCTGTGGTTGTCATTGGTGATGAGAGAGTCACTCTCTGAGAGTGTCGAAGTGGTCAATTTGATGATGGTGAATGCAAATTTGGAGAGGAGCGGGCTCACTATTTATGAGTCACAAACGGCTCGGCAAGTTCAGGGATCACTTGACTATATAAAGCCACCAACTTATATAGTACTCCCACACTAGACCGACCAACATATTTTATGTAGTACCCCCATAATGTACCGATGGCCAACTGAAATAGTAGTCGGACTACTGTAGTCCCACACTATACCGATCACCAACTTAGTGTACACCCACAGTTTTGAGCTATACGTTCTGCTGCCTCCATGTAAGTCTTCTCGGTGTATAAGTTCGTCGAAGTAGTAGTTTCATTGACTTGGACGGATGACTACCGAACATTTGAGGGAGCGATGATCGCTCAGCGATCCAGTATATAGTTGGGGCCTTGTAGTAATAGCTGTTGAATAGTGAAAGATGCCCGTCCACAACCATGACAGAAGAATTTGCGAAGCACAGATCCACAGGCACTGGGACCCATGAAGGAACTACGATTATATAGTATATAATCGCAGCATCCGGGTATATAATATATACTCGGATGCGGTGACCGCGTTGCGGTCAGTGATGAGAAATCCTCATTGAGAATCCAGCTGCATTCTATCGTACCTTGGTTCTTCTTTCGCGCGCTCCGCGCGCGTCCGAATGAGTTACTGACCCCCCGAGTTTATGATTGTTAACCCCCGGGTATTTATCCGGGGTTTATAATAAACCGTTTATTCGACGGGTTTATTATAAACCCCCAGCCACCGATCACCCTGGTGTTACTAACGGACCCTTGGAAGAGTTTTAGCACCAGCTGAGAGCAGTTTCGTTTTAGAATTGCAACCTCTGTTCGGAATAGATAAGTCACGCGCGGGGGCGTGCCCTGTACGGCTATATGTGCGATGGGTACAAGCGAGGACGTCTTAGGCGAGAGTCTCGCCGCCAGACGGCATACTGTTCGGCAAAGATCCTGTTTGGCGGTGGGGTTACGCTCTGGGGTTACGGCACGCACTCCCTGAGAAGGAGCAGAGCACAATGGTTGTGGCAGTCTGGTGTGACCAACTTCGAGATAGCGGCGCTATCATAGCGCAGTACGGTCGCTGGACAACTCTGGATACCCTCGGAAATCGCCATCTCCACGAGTGACCAAAGTGTGCGAACATTGCTATGCCTGTTGTTGTGTT
>NW_003206711.1:0-1068 GCF_000006405.1 Perkinsus marinus ATCC 50983
CATGCTCCCTAACATTATGATCCCTATAGCTACTGGTATTTCGATAGCAACACTTCGAGGTAATGGGAATAGACGATTTAATAGTGATGGATAGGTTCTTGATGATGATGATACTATACCTAGAGTGGATGGTCGTGGTGGGTTCTATACCGGTATGAATAGTATTACCTATATCCTCTATACCACCACTTTTACCATCATAAAAGGGTGTAATGACGACCCATAAGATATAATATATAAATACAGCAAGACCAAGTAGAAGACCAATGATGCCTTCATTCCTAGCTAAGGAGGGTGGATGATGATGATTATTATATTCTTGAGACCACCACCACCATGATGATGATGATAATAACAACATACTAATAGGAATACTATCATCAACGTATTTATAATAGTAGTAGTAATGTTGAAGAACCCGAACTAAAGAAGGCGATGGTGGTAAGGGAGAGTTGGTAGTTACACTAGTACCAATTATTATCAATAATATACAACATCTCCAACATGCTATTAAAGAGTATGATGACAGTGATGGTATGATGGTAACCTTATACTACTACTACTACTACTACTACTACTACTACTACTACTACTACTACTACTACTACTACTACTACTACTACTACTACTACAAGAAGGAGTAGACCTATTATTATTAGCCTATACCATTATCATGTGAAGAGGGTGAGAATATAGGAGTCACACTATTGTTATATACACTCACTATAACTAGTAGTAGTAGTTTATACTACCACTACTACCCCGCTTCATGGTCTCGGTGCATCACGCTAGTATCAGCTGATGATGATGATGATACAGGCTCATGAGGAGTAGTATATGACGCTATGCTAGTAGTAGTAGTAGTAGGAGGAGGAGCCGACTGTGGTCGCCACATGTTATAAGAGTAGGTAGCAGCAGCAATAGCAGCCTCCTAATAAGGATGTCCTCCTTCTTCTTCTTCTCCTCCTTGTTGTTGGTGTTGTATGGCGGTGTGGTGGTGAGCCAGCTGATATGTGTTATAGGATAGGATACCCAGGATAAGGTAGAGTATATGATAATGATGATGTT
>NW_003207475.1:0-931 GCF_000006405.1 Perkinsus marinus ATCC 50983
CGCACAATTGTTATAAACACTTTCGATGGACGACCCGAGCACCATCCATGACGTACTTCTTTGGTGTCATTACAAGAGCGACAAAACCTACACTTAATTTCGACCAATCATGGCAGTCGGTCGCATTTGTAGATGTTTGATATTATCCTCATCACTCGCGCCCACCGACTGCACAGTGCCTATGGCATGCTTAAGCATGCGAGGATGTACAGGTCTTGGCAAGGCCGTTGATACACTTCGTCGTCGTCCGCCTGGCGGACGCTTGGCAGAGCCGCTGACAGCGGAGCGGCCATTGGAAATCGGAGGGCTCGTTACTTCCCCTCGCAGTCCACATCAACTGCTGGTCACTTGAAGTCGGGATTGATCGACTCTGGAGGAAGTGGTCGCGCATGAGAAAGATTTAATACCTCCTTCGAGCAGCTGCGGTCGGTTGTCTCCCGCATATCGCACATGACATCAATGTTTCACTGCGCCACGGAATTGCAATGACCGCGACCCGTGACGAAGCCGCGGAGGAGGAGGAGTGGACGCATCGAACACTGCAGCTTGGGAGAATGCGGAGAGAGTGCTAATGCGAGATGAAAAAACTCAACATCTAAACAGATTAAAATAAAAACAAGTGAATCAGAACTCCTCGGGGTCCACATTTTCCAATACGTCTTCCAACACGTCGTTGACATCACCACTGGGCCGCGCCAGCATCACAGCCACGGGCCGTCGCAAAAAAGGGAAAATATCGCGAAGTTCAGTGAAGGGCTGATCATGCGTATCATAGATGAACTCCATCGCCTGACGAAGACTAGACTGCAGACTGCCCTTGTCCACCACGAACAAGTACCTGAGACTAGGTATTGCCAACTCAATAAGGTTATCGTTTTTACATGACGACCGCCCATACAAAACCTGCGAGGTACCGGTACATGGGAACGTC
>NW_003200866.1:0-1083 GCF_000006405.1 Perkinsus marinus ATCC 50983
CTTGTACCAGTGTTCAGAACACTGTGTTCTGGTGACTGGTGACACAAGATTCGAGAGGAGATACCCATTTATAGATTGCCTAGAAATTATTTGGTGTTGTGTAACCAATTATCACCATGCTGACGAGTCACGCGATTCGAGGGAATTTCAAACTACAAACAGGGAACTTTAGCCAATGATTGGTGACGTTTAATCCTCGTGCAACCTGATCCATCATTGTACCTTACTTCTTACACTTCAAACTTCAGATACCTTTCAACGATGTAATGCAGTTGAATTACTCATGCTAGCAACGTCAAAGAAAATGGAGAACCCGGGCATCGATCCCGGTGCCTCTCGCTTGCTAAGCGAGCGCTCTACCATTTGAGCTAGTCCCCCACGCGCGTGCTTTCAGAGATGCTTATGCTTTGTGAGGGTCGCTCAAATGGCCCCTGATCCCCTTGCCCAAAGTTGGATATACCGTGGACCGGAGTCTAGCGCCACGTGCCCACTTTGGCAACATTGGACAGGGGGAGTGGGGACGCACGTGAGTTTCATACCTTTACCATGTGCAGTTTGGTCGTTTAGCTCAGTCGGTTAGAGCATCGTGCTAATAACGCGAGGGTCGCAGGTTCGAGCCCTGCATCGACCACTCTTTATTTATCTTTGCTCACTCGTGTTCTCGCTAGCTCGACCTAGGGCGGAATGGATCAGTACAGACTCATTCCGACTAAAACTTAAACTCAATAATGCCCAGACCCAGGATCGAACTGAGGACCTCCAGATCTTCAGTCTGGCGCTCTCCCAACTGAGCTATCTGGGCTGAATCACGAATACATCGGATCACCTGCCTGCGTGGCCGATAGACATTTTTATCAGTAATGGAAAACGTCCTTCCGAGCCAGTGAACACTTTTCACAGTAATGGAAAACATCCTTCCGAGCCAGTGAACACTTTTCACCAATGAAAAGCACCACCTGATTCACAATGCGGCCTGCGAGGATCGAACTCGCGACCTTAGGATTATGAGACCTACGCGCTACCTACTGCGCCAAAGCCGCATGAAAGGCGGTAAATGTCCAAGAGTGGAGTTGACCGACTTAC
>NW_003208959.1:0-1319 GCF_000006405.1 Perkinsus marinus ATCC 50983
GCATACTTCGCAATACGCAATCATTTTCAGATGACAAATGAGTGAGGAGTTGAGAAGCGTATCGCATGAATAGCGAACATTGGTTCAATCTCATTCAATGACGGTTCACTAGCAGTCATTGTCGAGAACCTTGATGACCTGGTCGTTATCATTCGTCATTCTCTTTTCATTCGTCATTCTATCTTCATTCATCTTTTCGCTCGATGAGTTTCCAGGCTGCTTGCGGACTGTACTGTCGTGTTCCGTCCAAGGTCTAATTACACGCGTTACGACACAGGCAGGATGAAAGGCAACAAGAATCCCCTTACGGACCTCGGGGACCCCGAGTCGGGGTTCTCCCTCGTCGTTGATGTGTCCGTAAACATGGCAGCTGTTTGTCACACATCCGTTCAACTTGATCTACGATATTAATCATTAATAATTAATAATTCCTACAGCGTAATGCTGTCAGCATTAATGATTAATGCTGTAATGTTGTAGCCATATCGGAAAACTTGAGGGAGGCTGGTACATCATCTACCGCCCTCCATCTAGTCAACCGCTAGAGAGTCGATGCTTGTGTGGTCTACTTATGCAGCAATACGGCTACAAGATACCTTTACGACATTTCTAACAGGGGCCGTATGGGGATCCTGATGCAACAGGTGTCAGAGTATTTACCCAGATAAAAAATCAGATGGTGCGTATGAACCCCTGATTCACTTATTTTTCAACTCTAGAGCGAGAAATCAGGATCATCGCGATGATATATGTATCCCCGAACTGATTCGAGAGTCAAAGGTTGATTTTCCGGCTGATTAATACTCTCACTTAATAAGCCTTGCTCACGAGGCTGATTTTTCGGGTGATTCCATTGAATCTGAGTATTTTAGAGAATCAGGGAATCACAGTTTGAATCAGACATTTTTGACAAGATGAAGACTATAATCGCTACGCGGCGTAGCCTACGCCCCACAACCGACAGTGACAATTTCAAGAATGGAAGAATACGTCACTCCGTGAGGTTGGAACCTGGTAGATTCGTCGCGAGTACACGAACATTTCCCGTTACACTACAACAATGGTGGAACTCTCCCATAGAGAACTTTTGTCGCACGTGTACACATCCGTACTTCGAACTTTTCAATATACTCAATCGAACGTCGGAGTCAACTAACTCTAGGTTCCTAATTCAGAAATTCCAGATGAAAGTTAATCCCCGCGCCAGAATAATAGATTTGGTCAAGCTAGTGACTTGTTACAAGTCACATAATCAATGATCTTGAGTTTCAACTTAGTTCGCTTCAACTGGTTAAGGGTATGCTTCCACGTGCTCGAAG
>NW_003206210.1:0-1271 GCF_000006405.1 Perkinsus marinus ATCC 50983
CATACATTCACAGAGAAGCCGTTATTGAAGTGGACGTGGGATGAGACCTACGAGGAGGCCTATGATGATCCTGAGGCCCCCTACTACAAACGAGTACCATACCCTGGAGATGCTCAGACAGAAGCTCCCGAGGAGGTTCTCCCCCACTACTAGGCAATTCACCCTAACGCTATTTTTAACAGGTGGAGGAGCCCCTCAGGAAACTCAGGGCCAGTAAGGTGAGCGTCGCCAAGCCATCGCCTCCTGATGCTGAGACCACCTCGCCGAGAGAGAGCAAGGTTAGCTGTTTTCTCTGGTGTTAGTCGGGATTTCTCCCCGCAGGGCAAAGCTAAAAAGTCCAAGAAGTGAGAACAGATAATGATACTATTGCCCCTCGTACATCCAGTGGCGCTCGCCCTGGACATAGCTCTCTCAGTGGTATCATACCACTGGTATGAACATGTTCAACGTCTGCCTGTTAGTAACAGGCTGTTACGCTGGATCATGATCGAAAGAAATGAGCAATTTCATTTTTTCGTGACCTCTGTTGGGTTCATGATATCGGAACGAATTGGGAAAGACTTGAACTTTGCATTACTTACGTTATATACGCACTTGCAGAAAGTTAATGTTACAGGGAATACCAAGATTGGTATTACGAAACAATTTGAATCATATTCATTATGGGCATTCGGATCATTTCGCTACGTCCGTTACTTACGAATCGTCGTCACCGTACATAAGGAACTCATCGTCTACGAAACTTAGGACCAACACAACGTCAACTTGCTTTGATATCATGTTAGATATTCTGTTTGTCATAGTAAGTTATAGGGCATAGGCCACTCAACAGACGGGAATAGTAGAATGGTAAATGTTACTATTAAGGAAGGGAACCTCTGTTGATAAGAACAGTCTCGATAACACCTTCTTCATAAAAATGAACATACTATTGCTACCAACAAGCCTTCGTCTGTGAAGTAAGTCCTTCCAGTTGGAGCACACAACGGTACTCAGCAACTACCACAAGATAAGCCTTTGGATACCCATGCCCAGAGTCCCTCCGACCAGAGGACCTACAATGGGAACCCAGAAATAGTAGTTGTCGGCTGTGAAGACTTGAGAGCCCCATCCAGCCAAAGCACTGAACAATCTCGGGCCGAAATCTCTTGCTGGATTTATAGCATAGCCGGTGTTTACTCCGAAGCTCAAACCGATGACCAGAACGACGAGACCAACAAACCCAGCAACGATGAAACGATTAGCAGGGGTCTTGTCTTGTGCATCGGTTA
>NW_003212506.1:0-2829 GCF_000006405.1 Perkinsus marinus ATCC 50983
GAAGACTAGCATTGTTTCTCGTCCCTATGAGAACCTCAGCTGCGACTCGTTCCTAAGGGACTAGCAGTAGAGTCTTTCTCTTCCCCATAAGAATCTAAGCTGCGACTCGTCTCTAATGGACTAGCATCGTTTCTGGTTCCTACGAGAACCTCAGCTGCGACTCGTCTCTAATAGACTAACAGTATTTCTTGTCCCTATGAGAACCTCAGCTGCGACTCGTCTCTGAAAGACTGGCATTGTTTCTCTTCCCCATAGGAACCTCAGCTGCGACTCGTCTCTGAGAGACTAGCAGCCCACTGTAAAAAGTGGCGTTCGGTTAGGCCTTGGAGAGCTGTCGTAAGGATTTGTTGTAGAATTTCCCGGGGTTTTCCGATGCTTGCGACTCCGGATGAGCTGCCACTCGTCCCTAATGGACTAATAGTGGCGTGTTCCTCGTCCCTATAAGACAAGTTAGCCCACTGTAAAAAGTGGCGTTCGGTTAGGCCTTGGAGAGCTGTCGTAAGGATTTGTTGTAGAATTTCCTGGGGTTTTCCGATGCTTGCGACCCCGGCTGATTATGTGCGCAAGAGCCTCAGTTGCGACTCGTCTCTAATAGACTAGCATTGTTTCTCGTCCCTATAAGAGCCCCAGCTGCGACTTGTCTCTAAGGAACTAGCATTGTTTCTCGTCCCTATAAGAGCCCCAGCTGCGACTCATACCCCGGCATGCGAGTCTCGAGAAAGTCGAGACTCGCATTATTCTCGTCTCGCGAACGAGAACGAGAGAGAATAATGAGCTGTGCAGGGTCGCGAGAATAAGCGAGAATATCGCGGGATTCTCGCCGAATCTTGCAGTCAGCTGTTGATGAGTTCTTCTGTGAATTATTCTCTGAGTTTGGCACTGCAACGGACATTCTTGTGCTATTTCATGTCCCGCAGACGGCAAACCGCAGTGCGAGATATAAATACATCCGCTATATGCAGAGCGACTGTACCAGAGACCTGCCGCGCTTTAAATGGCCTTGTTCTCAAAGGCGTACAGTACCTCACACGTCGCGGATCATGAGTCGGGAGTATACAGTAGTTCTAACCAAATCTCTGCGATAAACATTTCGTGCTATAGTAATTCGTAATCTGTGATTTGTGATGATAGTACTATATTATAGTATTATTATCATAGTATATACGACTATATTAATTGGTGTGTAGTAAGCAGGATGCCACTTGCCGCCAAAGAGTTTGTGGATTCTTATTGAATCCGCACTACCAACGAAAGACCTCATTGGAAGTCTGTGATACTCAGTCTGACTACAGAACGCGACACGAGTAAAAAAGCCTAGAACGTGATAACGGCTAGCTAAATAGTAACTTGGTGCTCAAAGGTTGAGCCTCATACTCCACTTTTGGCCACAGACCTGTGCTTATGCGGCATCTAAGGGAATAACATCTCTCGGTACAGGTATAGTATACCTGTACCTGGTATACGCGCCCAGATTTAGGCTGGCTATCTTATATGCCATTGGACGGGAATGGCAAATAAGATAGCCATTGGAAAGTTCGGGTTGAGAACCAGTGCTTTTGATTGAGCGCTTCCCAGAGGCGGTATAAACCCCAGTTCAAGGGATCTTAGTAGTGGTCACTCTGTGACCAGCTGGTCGTTGCCCAGATCATCGATGATGGCCGTGAGATCAACGAGACGTATTGTGGAGTCTTCACCTGGCGACCTAGCCGGTTCCGGTGAACGAGAACGACAAGAAGGACTTTGCGGACAAGGCATATGAAATAAGCGCTGCAAATAATATATACTATGTAGTATATACTACATGTGTACTACATGGCGCGCGATATTTCGGCTCAATGGCGGAGTGATGTCAGTTGAGCCAGTTTTTTGCTTTCCTGTTGGCGCACACGTGCGTCGCCTGACGAAATATTCCGCGAAATTTCGCGAAATCTCGCGAGACGAAAACGAGAGAGAATAACGGCTCGGCATGTTGACGGGAATTCTCGACTATTCTCATCCCGCCAAAATGCCGGGGTATGCTGCGACTCGTCTCTAAAGGACTAGCATTGTCGTCCCTATAAGAACCTCAGCTGCGACTCGTCTCTAATAGACTAACAGTACTTCTCGTCCCTATGAGAACCTAAGCTGCAACTCGTCCTTTATGGACTAGCAGAAGAGTATTTCTTGTCTCTATAAGAACCTTAGCTGCGACTCGTCTCTAAGAGACTAACAGTACTTCTCGTCCCTATGAGAACCTAAGCTGCAACTTGTCCCTTATAGACTAGCAGAAGAGTATTTCTTGTCTCTATAAGAACCTTAGCTGCGACTTGTCTCTAAGAGACTAGCAGCCGACTGTAAAAACTGGCGTTCGGTTAGTAGTCAATAGCCGGTCAATAGCAGCTGCGACTCGTTTCTAAGGGAGTAGCAGTAGAGTGTTTCTCGACCCTATGAGAGCCTCAGATGCGACTCGTCCCTAAGAGACTAGCAGCGCACCGTAGAAAGTGTTGCTCGGTTCGGCCTTGGAGAGCTGTCGTAAGGATTTGTTGTAAAATTTCCCGGGGTTTTCCGATGCTTGCGACCCCGGCTGATTATGCGCGCAAGAACCTCACTTGCGATTCGTCCCTTATGGACTAGCAGAAGAGTATTTCTTGTCTCTATAAGAACCTTAGCTGCGACTCGTCTCTAAGAGACTAGCAGCCGACTGTAAAAACTGGCGTTCGGTTAGGCCTTGGAGAGTTGTCATAAGGATTAGTTGTAGAATTTCCTGGGGTTTTCCGATGCTTGCGACCCCGGCTGATTATGTGCGCAAGAGCCTCAGTTGCGACTCGTCTCTAATGGACTAACAGTATT
>NW_003213630.1:0-4006 GCF_000006405.1 Perkinsus marinus ATCC 50983
ACTCCTTTTCATACCAGCTATCGAACACCGCCTGTCGCATCGATATTGGCATCTTCACACTTGCCTGAATGGCTAGCTCCAACTAGAACAACAGCCCGAAGATCGCCCACCTTGGTGTCGAAACACTCGTCCAAGTTTGACTTCACCCGCGCAGCGTGAGCGCTCGGCCACAACATGAACAGACACATCCACCCTTGGGGACAGGACTCTTTAATGTATCTAACAGCACCACCATGATGAACAACTTACGAACGAAAAGTTCTATCTACTTCTGGTTCATTTCCAAAGCACATGCCGTGGCATCATCCGAATGAACCTTCCACAGCTCGATGTTCTTCTTCCGCAACCTGTCCCACTCAGCCCCCATGTTGCGGTCCAACTGCGAACGGAAGTCCTTATATGCGGCAGAGTCGGCGACCCTACAAACGAATACAAACAACTCCGTGCAGAGACGCCAGCCTATGAAATACGTTTCCTCATCACTGTCGAATCTGTCCAACACATCCTGAGTGATAGCCGTGTGCTCCCTTCTAAGAACAGCTTCATCAGCCGGCAACGCAGTCATCTCGAGCTTCCTCTTCTCAGCTCTGTATTCTCCCATCAGAATCTCTACCTAGGAACAACAAATAGGACGGCGATGCGATACAGTAGCAAATGAACTCGGAATAATATGACGGCAGAAGGCCCACATTAACTCTCTACTACGCCCGAGCCAGGATATCACTGCTTCAACCATCCCAGTCTGGAATTTCCAGACAATTCAAGCTCAGCATGCATTGTAACAGCAATCATCATCGATTCGATAGGCATCCATATGAAAGATCAGACGGTCCATAGAAGCCCAAGCCATTACGGTGAACCATCCCGCTAAACTACCTCTTGCCTCAAGTGTTCAGCGAGCCGTACTGCATGTCTAGACGTACAAGTATCGATACGATCCTTAACCTCCTGTATCAACAGAGCCTTATTCGAACGGAACTCAGGCTGGGAGGCAATCCAAGGATACCTAATCAGCCTTTGCCCGAGAAACCACCACCGGAATATGCCGCCGCAAATATTCCTGCTACGCTCCGCCTACTCTCTAGTGCATTTCTTGGTGAACGAGTCGGTGGTCTCAGCCATAACACCCTTGGCCCAATCCTGCAGCACCGCATCTCCGACCAACTTGGTATTGGCCTCGTCAACAGCGGCGTCACAGGCGTTAATACTTGACTCCAGAGCCACTCGGATCAAATTCGAGATCGCCCTGAGCACGCTCGCCAGTCGGCCACGTAATGCCCAGAATTGATAGTACTACCTGTCGTTCTCGTACTTGAAACGGACCAACAGTGCATCCGCACTTTTCATCAACTCTTGGATCGGATCCTCCTCAAACTTCGGCAGCTGACCGACCATCTGAAAAGCCATGCCAAGGCCAACTTGCACGAGCCCTCCCAACCCACCCAGTCGCTGGAGAGTAACCTCTTCTGTGGGGGCTGCTGTTCGTACTCCTTCAAAATCTCCTTGTACCTGAGCCTCTACTTCAGCGATTCCCACAGCACTGCTCGTACTTGGCAACCTCGACACTAGTCGCCTCTTTGCCAGTCTGCTCCAGAGAGTCCGGCTCGCATGGCAGCGACACCTGAACATACGCTATAGAAATCCTCCATCACCCGCGTACTACATTGAAGAGCTTCTGCTCTATGTCCGATATCAGATCGGATCGAATTCGCGTGACGTAATTCTGAACTTGTTCCAACCACAAGGCGTGCGCTTTCCTGAGACATTATATGAATCGCCCCTCGAGAGAGTCTCAGCCTAACCTCTGCGAGGTGCGCATTTTCGTTTCGAGATCTCCATTTCGTGTCGGAAGGCCAAAATCAGCAACCTATGGTCCAGTCACTCCGCCAAAGCGCGCGCCCGATAGCTAAGACCGTACCAAGTTGGTGTAAAATTCAACTGCCTTATCCCGAGCATCCCTCGAGGCCCTGTCGAAGTCAGCAGCCGTCACAGCCTCCCCTGTAGGACGAGGAGATACACCCTCACTCAGTGTTGTCTCGAACAAGTCATATCTGCCGATGATAATTCCCTCAACCCACTTGATAGCTATTACGAGTCCTTCAGCGACACTTCTCCAACCTGAGCTCTCCATGAAGCCCAGAGAGACGGTAACTCAGGGAAAAAACCTACACCGTGGAAGTTTCTCAACCATCCGGAATATACACTATAGGAGTATGCGCCCTCCATATGAGGCCCCTACTACCCCAGTCTTATACCTATAGTCGACGACGCTATTACCTTTCTGCAAGGCCTTCACAATGAAGTTCAACGCACTTGCGAACCCCTCAGCAGTCATCATACCATCCTCAGGAGAAGAGAGAACGTCGTCCTCGGATGATCCATCGTAGAGCTCCTACACACATATATACCAAACCGTGCCCTCATTCAAAATTTCTCAACGATGAGATATGTGAAATGAGGAATATGCAGTATGCTCCTGCAACCCACCTTAGATCGAACCGTTGTGAAGAGTTCTCCACGCAGGGCTGTGACCTCATTACGGAACTCGTCAGTGAGCTCAAGCCAGCTGAGTCTGACAGAGAGGCTTCCCAACACCACTGCGGCAGGTACTGTCCTTACTGGCTGAGATCCTTCAACTGCGACTTGCTAGTAGCTGGTAAGAAGAGTGTGTGGACAGTGAGGGAGGGGAAAAGGCGCGCTAGATAGGCACGGTCCGACTCCTCGTACGAATCTGAACGAACATCCCATGACGTAATTCCCTAATGGGAAATTCCCATCGAGACTTTACAGATGCCCCACATGCTGCTATCGACAGAAAAAGCCCCCAGGGTGAGCTATTCGTAGGATTTCGATCGTACAGGCGAAGAGTCATTCTGTCATATACCAGATAAGTAGTCCCCACTAGGAATGGGCTCATGACGCTGGAGAGCTACCACCCCGTATTACCATCAGAGTCATCGAAGCGCTTGCTATCCTCGGTCAAGTACCTGCCAAAGACGTTGATAACCCTATAAGGCTTTCCACTCAGCTCCTATTACGATTTGAGCCACTCCGTCGCGATCGCCGACTCATTAGCCACGGCTGAGGCCCCACCACCTTGTGATGCGGCCATGTCCTGTACAAAGTCTTCAACCACCCTATAGGGGAAGGGTCATTACGGCTCAACAGTAAATATGGGTTGTACCAAGTAAGAGGAGGAAAGCTCTTCGCAGATAGGAATACTGGAATATCACCCGACGCCTCAGCGATGCTCTCAACCCCTTCCTCCTCTGCTGCTGCTACCGACGGCGCCAAAGAACGCACTCGGAAGAGTTGAGCTCGACGAGCCAACATTTCTACAATGATGATAACTTTACTGGAAACGTTTCTATCTTGGCCTACCTAGAAGATTCACCGCTTGTTGATCGATGACCTTAACCGTGTTGTAGACTAGGTGACTGCCTAGGAGGGTGGCGACTGTGAAAATCTTAGCATCGTAGGTCTCAGTGACCTACGCACAGACATCCATCCTCAAAAGGGGTCCATGAATCGGCACTACCTGAGGTCCGAAGAACCCTTCAGAATCCATAAGCCATATCTCCGATCCATCCGGTGCACTGAGGTCGGTACGGCACATCCAAATTCCTAGGGTCTGCGGGGAGGTCTTAGGACCTGATCAAGGACCAGGGACTAACGAGAGGGTTCATAGGGATCGTATAGAATTACCAACGGAGAACGTGGACGGCTTCTGGAGGAGGGAATTCAAGAGAAAGCTCTTGCCAGAATGGTAGGGGCCAACGACCGATATCACGGAAATAGGACGACGTTGTGATGCGGATCGTAGGAGGTTAATCGACTCAGGAACAACCTATGAGAGTGAGACCACCTCGTGAGTGTGGCAGGAGGTCGCCTCCTACTTGCAGGTTATTGTGGTCCTTAGAAGGCTTTACCACTTGAACAGGAACAAAGAAAGGGAATTTGTCCGACTTGGGCTCCCCACGTGTATCTTGCCTCTCGGCAACGCCGC
>NW_003204731.1:0-1054 GCF_000006405.1 Perkinsus marinus ATCC 50983
TCAGTCGAGAGTTTGTTGTCAAAATATTTGGCCTTGCGTTGAGACTGAGTTCACTTCGATCGATCTAGTTCGCCGAATAAATCATCGAGTCGATAACGTTGGCATGGTTCTGAATCGTTTTTTTGGGAAAGTTAGAGCCACGAATCGTGGCCTACGACTGGTAGTTGTCATTGACAACTTGCCCATACCATGACGGTATTACCATCTCAGTCTTTTTTCTCGGCAAACACCCGGAGCTCACAGAGTGGCTCGAGATAATGATACAATACTCGTTTCATTCGTATGAAAAAAGCGTGTCGTAAATTACGACTCGTAATCTCAGTCTTATAATGAACATCCTTTAGGATTCCTAAATTAGGAATACCCTTCGTTAAAAAAATGAAACCTGTCGAACTCCGTCAGGCTGCGCCCCCAGTCTCCCCGGCAGCGGAGATGCTGAATGTCTTGGGTGTTCCGGTTGATATCGGGCCTTGTCTCGTTGACTGGCTCACCAGAGATTACCTAGATCGACTCGAGTTGATTTCGAAGATAAGTGAGAGCGACTGGAAGTCTCTCATCGAAACTAACTTGGCGCTTCAAGAAGGCGACGTGGGCAGAGACTTCCCACGGCTCGATCCTGCTCGAGCACAAGCAGCCAAGTTGTTCGGGCTGGCTATGTCTGACGAGACTCGTCGTGTGCTAGAACAAGGATACGCGCAGACGAAAGCTGCTACGGCCTCACCGGATTATGGTGCATTGAATTCGGTAAGAACGGCCAATGCGACACTCGGCTACATTAGTCCTGACCTCCTCCCCGATGTGAGAGTCTTGAACAATATGATTCAGTCGCCTGCAGCTTACGTTGAATTCAAGAACTTGCAGTCCCATGCGAGTCCCATGCAGGGACGGCAACGAAGCAACGCATCCGGCCCACGGTAACTGGGTCAGTAGTAGTGGTTTTAGAGGAGGTGAAAGAGGGCAAGGACAAAGAGAATCCTACCCCCAGGTTCAGCATGGGCAAGTGGATGATGCAGTTCGCCAGATATTCAACTGCACTTATGGTCGTAGATCCTGA
>NW_003201074.1:0-1041 GCF_000006405.1 Perkinsus marinus ATCC 50983
CTTAGTATTGGCGAATGAACAGGGATCAGCTCAGTGCCAATCGGAATCACTTGTGGTTCTGAAATGTGGCTTGAAGGCAGTACCAGTGGCATCGCGGACGAAAGTCTCTTGGAAAAGAGCGTCATAGAGGGTGAGAATCCCGTGAGTCGTTCGCCGTTTGTCACGTACGGTCTGCGTTCTAACGAGTCGCGTTCCTTGGGATTGGAGCGTAAACGGGTGGTAAATTTCATCCAAAGCAAAATATATACTCGAGACCGATAGCACAAAAGTACCGTGAGGGAAAGGTGAAAAGAACTTTGAGAAGAGGGTTAAATAGTGCCTGAAATCGTTGAGAAGGAAGCGGATGCCGCCGTTGCATATGCTGATTGTAGGATTGCTGCTCGCTCCTGTCTTCTGCTACTCATTCACAGACCTGGTCGTGTTGAGCAGTTGTTTGGCAGATGTTAGTGGTGTTTCCTACTCTCAGTCGTCAGCATCACTGGCTGAGTGGAAATAATCCTTGGATGCTAATTGGTTCGCTATCTGTGAATTGGTTGCTTCCTTGCGATACTCACTACTCGGTCAGTGAGGAAGTGCGTTTGCTGGTCAACGAGCTTTCTAACTGTCATTACCCTGCGCTTTTCGATTCGTCGAGTGGCCAGGATGTGGCTTTGAGATTGTTCGCACTTAGTAATCGCGATGCTGGCTTCCAACGGTTGCCTCCGGCCCGTCTTGAAACACGGACCAAGGAGTCTAACGTATGTGCGAGTGTGTGAGTGGCAAACTTATACGCGTAATGAAAGTGAGGCCGTATGGCCATGTTGGGGTCACCAACAACCGACCTTGATCTTCGGTGAAAGGTTTGAGTATGAGCATATCCGTTAGGACCCGAAAGATGGTGAACTATGCCTGAGCAGGGTGAAGCCAGGGGAAACTCTGGTGGAGGCTCGTAGCGATACTGACGTGCAAATCGTTCGTCAGACTTGGGTATAGGGGCGAAGACTAATCGAACCATCTAGTAGCTGGTTCCCTCCGAGTTTCCCTCAGGATAGCTAGAGTCTT
>NW_003210334.1:0-1831 GCF_000006405.1 Perkinsus marinus ATCC 50983
AAATATGTTATAGAAGCAACGTCGAAGAGGTGTTAATACTGTATGGTCTATCTTACGCTCCCTCACTGAAACTTAATCTCGCTCATTCCACTGCATCATTTTTCTACATGGTATATCCGGTTGCTATGACTGAGTGAACCTGAGAAACAGAGCCATCACAGGGCGAATGTTTGAGTCACTAATAATCGATGCGGGATAAACATTGTGAATCAACCCTCAAGCCGTGATGATGTTACCTGTTTCTTGGCTATTTCGTTGATCTTGTCCACCATCATCGTCCGGTAAGTATTCTCTTCTTCGTACTCTGACTCTCGCGGTTTCATCTAAAAGACAGCACTACAAGAGAGTGCCGCGACTTCCTCAACATGGATTCCACTACTTTTGAAATCAACAAGATTTGTTGAACCAACTGCAGTGCGTGCCAGTTCGATATGCAAATTGTAAGGCTATGCCTTTTCTCTTCCGAGTAATCATAGTTAATGATTTGTCACTATCACCGTCTCGGAAAGCTACTTGCATCGCCTCACATGCTCATGGCAATCTTTGCATTATTGGATGAAGACGCTTCGGATCGATCCACCATTAATCTTGGAAATCAACGGACATTTTTCACATTTGTGAATCAAATTAACACGCACTTTATATGAAACTGCTAGTGTACAGTGCGTTGTACGAGTATCAAACCTCCTTAGGGAGACGTACTTGTACAGATGTCTCTAATTTGTATTTCGCATGCGCCAGTTCCTCCAATCTGCTCTCCAGCATCGATAGAGCGGCATGTCCTTGGTTATCACCAAGCGCTTACCTTCGATCATCAAGTCGCGAAGTGCAAGGATGCCATCCGAACTCTCCAGAATCGGTTATTAAATTGGAGCCCTTCAACTCATCAAGTCACGTAGCGCAGGGAGACCTCGCTTCAGCTTCTGCTTACGTTCTGCGAGCGTTTGCGTATCTCCAACACCATAGATACTCAAAAATGTCTTCCTCAATAAGAAGTTACCGAATATCTCTGAAATCGTCAACACATGAGAATCGATTATCGATCTCAGTTTGGAATGACTGAATCTGCCTCTGCCTGCGCCAACTCCTCTTCAACCTGTTGGGAAGTTTGATCCCCGACTTGCTGCCACATCATGCCTTCTGTTCGAACTCGGATATCTTTGGTAGCTTCTCTTATCCCTGGTTAACTTCTATCTCAAGGCGTTGACCAGTATTCCTGCTAGCTTTAATCTGGCAACCAGCTAGGCTAGCTGTTCTTCACGCCAATTACCTGTCGAGCTTTAATGCAGGATCCTCTTGCGTTGCCCCATCACCGAGCGCGTGAAGGGGCATCTTTGGCAAGGCCAAGAGCCTAATCAATGTCTCCATCCGATGTGATCACGATGAGCGAGTAACCCGGTGTATTCGATCGCATGGCGCCTGAGGAATCGGAAGTGCTCTGCTAAGCTTCTTTGCGCTGCGTACTGATGGGTCGAGTTGGAGTATTGTTACCAACATGAGATGGTGGTGGAGTTGGACGGAATCCACTGCTAGAAGTGTTGAAGCCTCTTGTCTGTGGACAACCTGACATCTGTGTTGAACACAAAGCTTGAAGACAGCTGAAGTTGCCGTCAAACATTCGTCTGCGAATTTCCTCGCTCATAACGTAACCCCAGCCAGCGAGTATTTTCAACTATTTGTTTCATTAGGGACTGTTTGAATTCAGGCGACATATTTAATTCGGCAAGATGGTAATGGAGCTTAGCCGGCGTAGGGTACACCACATGGTCAACTACGTGTGTTGGTGACGATATAAGAATTGTGAATCACAATTTGTGATGAAGCTCAGGGA
>NW_003216753.1:0-1008 GCF_000006405.1 Perkinsus marinus ATCC 50983
CTGTGCGGTGGTATCTTAAAGTCTTCGAGGTGCGGTCGTATCTTCTATCCTTCACTGTGCGGTCGTATCTTTTATTCCTCACTGTGCGGTGGTATCTTAAAGTCTTCGAGGTGCGGTCGTATCTTCTATCCTTCACTGTGCGGTCGTATCTTTTATTCTTCATTGTGCGGTCGTATCTTTTATTCTTCACTGTGCGGTCGTATCTTTTGTTCTCGGTCGTGCGGTGGTATCTTAAATTCTTCACTGTGCGGTGGTATCTTGGGTGCGTTTCAGATCGTTGCGTCTGGGCAAGCCATCTCGAAGGCGGTCAATGTGGCTGAGACTTTGAAGAGGAGATATCGTGGGCTATATCAGTTGACTGAGGTATCTTAGGTTCAGCGTGGTATGATACGAAAGAGGTCCAGTTTGCACCTTTTTCAGTTGTCAGCGGTTGAACTCCAAGAGACTTTGGACAGGAATGATGGTCGAAGAGTGAGAGGAGTAGGATCAGCTTCGGATCGTGGTCAAGCATCTCGTTTGTAGGAAAAGGAGACTACTACCCGAATGGTGTCTTTGGCGACTATAACGATGTCAACTAAGCCTTTGGATAAGTCCAAGCCGGGGTATCAAGAGCCCTTGCCAGATTCGGAGGTTGACGAGAGCGACCACGAAGGGTATTGACTCGCGCAATGATGTTTTCTTTTTCGTCATCAATATTGGTTTCGTTTTTCATGGTGGATCGTGATTGTGTTGTCAGGAACTCTGAGTCTGACTTCGGAGAGGCGCCGAGATATGGCGGTCGAAAAGGCAAAGGGAGAAAGGTAATTTCGGGGAAGTGTGGTATATAATAATTATTAGTTGTTATATAACACTGGATAATGATAATTCTTTCCTTAGGGCAGTGGTAAGGGCTATCGTGGAGGCTATGGGTCCTGGGACTACTACGATGGGTATTACTATTATGTACCTGTTGGCAAGGGAACGGGTGGTCGACAATGGGTGGTTACTATTATCCGCCTTATGGCAAGG
>NW_003207723.1:0-639 GCF_000006405.1 Perkinsus marinus ATCC 50983
GTCTCGAGAGCTGTCAGAATACGCTCCTCCAAGCATGCTTCATTGAACTTCGCCTCCAACTGAAGACATTGCTCCCGCAAGATTGAGCTGATGCTGAAGAGAAGGAACTATAAAGCATGACGATCTCACGAACCGAGCGAGACAACAATGTCATGATCTCATGTCACGATTCCTCACTTATTCCAGTGATGTGTTTTGATTTCCATGATGAGTGTTTTGACATGACCAAAATTCGTAGCGAGTGCTTGAATGCACCCTATCGCCGACGTCCATCTCGTTTCTCCAACTAAGGGGACCTTGAAAAGGACATTCGGTCCTAAAACCACAACAGAAAGACGCTACCTGTTTCCCGCGGTAAAGTCGAGACGGATAAGATGCATGGACGAAACGATGCACCATTTCGCATATTTCCACGATTTCATAGTACTGGCCTTGCTTGGTTATAACACCGTCTTTACGAACGAGTCCTGTTAACTGCTTAGCCGTCAACCCATTAATGTGGGCGTACCGGTTGTCTCACGCCTTGACCGTGAAGTCGTCAGCCCCCATAAATCTCTACGCATCAGCGTCGCGTGGGGGTGACCGGGTTCTCCGGCACCAAGTAGAGATCAACCCTACCACTCTAGCACGTCCCCCTAT
>NW_003215953.1:0-1095 GCF_000006405.1 Perkinsus marinus ATCC 50983
TATTCGTCTTCACGAGGAATTCCTAGTAAATGCAAGTCATCAGCTTGCGTTGATTACGTCCCTGCCCTTTGTACACACCGCCCGTCGCTCCTACCGATTGAGTGATCCGGTGAGCTGTCCGGACTGCGATTAGTTCAGTTTCTGTTCTCTTCGCGGGAAGTTCTGCAAACCTTATCACTTAGAGGAAGGAGAAGTCGTAACAAGGTTTCCGTAGGTGAACCTGCGGAAGGATCATTCACACCGATTCATTCTCTGAGAAACCAGCGGTCTCGCTCTCTCTTGCTCTTTTGTTAGAGAGTTGCGAGATGGGATCCCCGCTTTGTTTGGATCCCCCCACCTTAACTTGTTAAGGTGATTAATTCCTATGAACCATTGTACTAGTCATAGTATCCAAATCCAATTTTGGATTTTGGTATTTCAAAACGAAATTCCAAACTCTCAACGATGGATGCCTCGGCTCGAGAATCGATGAAGGACGCAGCGAAGTGCGATAAGCACTGCGATTTGCAGAATTCCGTGAACCAGTAGAAATCTCAACGCATACTGCACAAAGGGGATCTTTCCTCTTTGTACATACATATCAGTGTCGCTCTTCTTCCCGATACAAACATTTTGTTGTTAACGCAACTCAATGCTTTGTATCCCGCTTGAACTAACTCTTCGGAGGTGGTTCGTTATGTGCGCTTGTGA
The DNA here is from genome assembly GCF_000006405.1 of Perkinsus marinus ATCC 50983. Classification (NCBI taxonomy): domain Eukaryota; phylum Perkinsozoa; order Perkinsida; family Perkinsidae; genus Perkinsus; species Perkinsus marinus. The sequence goes on from NW_003215953.1 coordinate 691, forward strand.
AGGCAGGCGTATTAATTTGCAAGGCTATAATCTCGTATTGTAGCCCCTCCGAAAGGAGGCTTGCGCCTGTGAGTATCTCTCGAGGTACTCGCAAACTCGACTGTGTTGTGGTGATATCACGTGTTCCTTGATCACGCGATTCTTCTCTTCAACGCATTACGTCAAATCTATTGATAAATGCAGAGAAGTGTTTTGAATCACGCGTTCAGTCTGGTCGCGAGATTATTATATATCATAACACGCTTGTCGGTTTGCACCATGGCAATATGTCATCATTAGAAGGGCTGATGTGTGTGAGATTACCCGCTGAAATTTAGCATATAAGTAAGCGGAAGAAAAGAAACTAACTAGGATTCCTTTAGTAATGGCGAATGAACAGGGATCAGCTCAGTGCCCAATCGGAAT
>NW_003213563.1:0-4378 GCF_000006405.1 Perkinsus marinus ATCC 50983
TACCATCGCGGTTGTTCCTTTATCGAGTTTCTTTTGGGGGGCCTGAAGGATACCTTGCAGTTTTTCATCGACGTTGGTGTTGTTTCTGCTCCCTCTCCTTCTCATCATCATATGACTCGTGAAGTCCGTGATTCAGATCGTGATGCAGCCAGAGAGCCCTGCCCTGATAGGATCGTCGAGGATCTAGGTACTAAATTGTGGTTCCTCTGCCGTGTATCGGGAGCACTGTCAGGTGGTGCCTTTGGTATGGGCTGTGTGGGAGGCTTTCTTTGGCATTTTGTGAAGGGCGCCCGGAACTCCCCACGGGGGGAACGATTGCATGGTGAAGGGCCTCAGGGTCGACGAAGGGAGTTCACTTACTGCCGTGGCCAGGTGCCTTGTATTCAGCCAAGACACGGGCCCCTATTCTGGGCAGCAGCTTCGCGGTTTGGGGTGGTACCTTCTCGGCATTCGATTGCAGTCTACAGTAGTACATACTTATTTGGTCTCCAATGACGTGCGAATTTTGAAGGTATATACGTCAGAGAGATGACCATTGGAATGCGATTGCCTCTGGATTCTTAACAGGAGGTGGGTACTGTCGAGGGGGAGGGGAATTGTAGGTGACGATAGTGCGTTACTCTGAGTATCAACACTGTGGTATCTTTGGAAGCGTATATTTAGTAAAAACATCATCAAAGTCTATAGGAAGACCATCTTGTATTGTTATATCGTATTAGCCAGGAGCAGTCGGGGGATTTGGAGGACATTGAGGGAATTTCTCGTGGAACCCGAATTCGTATATAAACTACTATAGTTAATGAAGGAGCTGCCAAACTCAGCTGAGGAAACCGAACACATTTCTCATAGACTTTTATTCTGATGTTGGCTATAAATAACCTTACTCTGGCTCATCCTGTTCCGAAAGTGAATGCTATGGCTCACCGATGGTCGCTTTCTTGCGATCACGGAAAGAGGAAACAGAAATAACTATATGATGGAGGATTTCTTGTATGTTCGGAATATGTAATTAGTTTTTTATTTTATCACTGAGTGTGATCGCCTAAGAATCGGGTTGTAGGTGTATTGGCAGCAAGAGGCGGTTGGAAGACAGCAAGCAAGAACGCTGTAGTAGGAGGAATACTATTGGCGATCATCGAGGGAGTATCAGCACTGTTGATGAAAAGCTCATCACAAACACCAAGGTAGTGGAGTAAACCTAAGAGAAGGGGATGTATATATTTCTATAGGGAACAAGCATTGATGCAAATGCAGCAGGAAAAGTTAGTACAGGAATACCAAGATAAACATGCCGCGGTATTGTTGGTCGTTAGTGGTGTTGGTTGGATAGGGAGTTTTAGGCAAAGAAAACGGCTGAGGAGGCGGCTAAGGAGGGGTCGATGCTCTCCGGTTTGGGAGGGTTGTGGGGTCGAACGCATGATGATAAAACTGACGCTGAACCATCTTCCAGCAGTAGTTTCTCTTCTGAGCCCTCAGGAGGAGCAGAATCAGTACTAGAGCGTTTTGCCTTTGGAATGATCATCGTTGTTACCTTTAGAGCGCAGCGTCGTCGATGTACTCATTCCAACCGGAACCGACAAGTTCTTAATTTATCATTGAACGGAATATCATCATCAGTAGTAGCAGCATCAAGTTCCCCGTTTCGGCTTGTCTACTATTCGGACCACACCTGTTACTTATACCGTTTCCTCTATTCACGGTGTTGTGAGTGTCAATTATTTGGGCATCAAGATTGGCCCCTGTGGGTTTGGGCGACTCGAATATCCTACTTTATGACGTACGATAACTGTACTTAGAAATTACGAAACCTAGAGGGATTAGTCTGTGCTCCCCAGGAAAACTCTTTTCATGAAGTGAGTTACGACAGATCCAACACGAGAGGAGGTGTTATTGTGGATGCACGAAGAGAAAGATCATGGTTGTGATTTATAACTACTGCTAGACTTCTTGTTTTCAGTGATAATACCGTATAAGATGAATATTAGTGAAAGAAGTGTTGAAGCGTGCCTTGAGTTTGTTATGGGGCCTGTCGCCCTTGACTGTGAACTCAAGCCCGGGTTCGTTTCTAATGTGCGACGATAGATAGTAGACGATAAAGGCCCAGTATTGCTCATTAGAAAGCGTAGGACAAGGACTAAAAACATCGTCATGACTGAATCATCAACAAAAGAGGTGCGAGACGGCTAGTACATATGTTCATCCGTCTCGTCCTGAGATCATCGAGGACGAGCGAAATTACGGTGACAGTGATACGTGTCACATGTCACGTACGTCGCACGATATAGCGAAGATCGCTATATGGAAAAATGAAGATTGAGTGGTCTCCTACCATGAGAAGTGGGGAAAGTACAGAGTGACTATGGGCTGGTGGGTGCTAATAGCACCGTGCTATAGGATGACAGGCCTCATGATCATGATAACACACAACGCTGTTACTAGCATTATCTTGATGGACGTGATATAACAGCTATATAACGGCAACAGCATTACTAGAATGTTCGAGTCGTTTTAGCAGGATATCAGCACTTCGGGCGTTCAACTGGAAAGTTTGACAGTTTTGGAATCTTAAAGTGTTGCCTGATTTTTGGCTAGAGCAAGCGAGTGACAGCTCAGCTATCAGCGGTTCGTTATTAGTTGCTTAGAATCTTTGTTTATGTCTACTATTAAGGATCTACAGATATTTAGATCAGACTGTTACTGCAGATACAGTGTCACCACTTCATTTAGTTATTTTAGGGCGAGCGAGATTTAATCATGCGCTGATATCGAACACTGCGGCGCAAGGTTTCCGAAATAAGAGGACTCTTAGGGTCTCTATACATCTTGTGTATTAGTGCGATCAATGTATGGTATGCTTCTGTGGGTGAAAGTAAATTTAAATGCTGCCACATAGTCGTCGCCGTAAAAGCACTGTGAAGCATCGATCGTCGGTGAGGAGGTATCGTACTCCTAAGAAGGCGTCCTATGCGGGGAGTGATTGGTCCCCATTACCACCAACAGCAGTAACAACAAGCTCAGCAGAGATAGGGAATAGGGTATGGGTGCCTGTGGATAGTGATGAAGCATGGCAGGTTGGAAAGGTAGCACACTATGGTAGGCCGCCTTGTTGCTGACCAGTGGGGTGTTCGGTCAGGTCGTGGGAGTAGATGAGAACAATGCTCTCATAGTGATGCTTGTTGAGGTGTGTTAGACAATGCTTGGTTGTATGTGGCGTTATGATTGAATATTCAGGATGTTCAGGAAGTTGTGGTACCAAGGGATTGCCAAGTGTAGGAGCACTACTCTGTATCGACTACCACACGGTGCAGGTATCCCGTATCGAGGGCATTTGGGAAGGAGGATGTCGATGACCTCACTTCACTCAAGCATTTACATGAACCTGCTCTACTACAGGTTCTCCAGGTAGGACGGGCTATGCTGTTAGGTTTCCATTCCATGTTATTGTCAGAACCGATTCAATAGGGATCAGCTGTACACTATGTGTGGCCCTATACTTCTAGCTGTCAATCCATTCAAGGGCATTCAAGGGCTCTACGAGAAGACCGTCGTTGATAGGTGAGGATAAAGCTGTTGCTGTAGTCTGGTTACGGAAGTAGGTTTCTGTTGGATTCTGAGAACCTCATTCATACTCCACATGTCTTCTCTACGGCCCTTCGAGCTTATAAGGTTGGTCGAATACTCTCCTCCTGTGCTTCTACTATGACACGCACTACAGGGCATGTGTGGAGAGTCGTCGGTTCGACAAGGAGTTTCCCAGTCTATACTCATCAGTGGTGAATCAGGAGCTGGCAAGACTGAAACCACTAAGCTTGTGAGTTGGCCCCGCTTGGATCGTCTTGGTAGAGATCGTTGAAGTGTAGGTAATGCAGTTCCTATCGGCCTGTGGTAGGGCTTCTAAAAGTGATATTAACAGACAAGTGTTGGAGTCAAACCCATTGTTAGAGGCCTTTGGGAACGCATGTGATGGGAAAGGAGTGGTATGTAAGATAACGATGAAAAATAGGTACACTTCGGAACGACAACTCATCACGGTTTGGTAAGTTTATACAGCTGCAGTTTGACGGCGAGAAGGATCACTTACGGCTGAAGGGCGCCAGAATAGAAACGTAGGGAGAGGTGAGCTGTGAGAGTTGGAGGATTTGTGGTATGTTAGTTACCTATTGGAAAAGATAAGGGTGACGAATCAAATACAAGGCGAACGGAATTTCCATATTTTCTATCAAATATGCGCGGCAGCAGCGGTGGGTAGGAGGACGGATGATGGGCGTAGGTTAGTCTTGTGCATGCGTGCAAATATGTAGTAGTGTAGGTGTTTACAGCTATCCACAAATACTGGATGGAGAAGGCATGCAGAGTATGCAGATCCAACTCAGAGGGT
>NW_003205076.1:0-1236 GCF_000006405.1 Perkinsus marinus ATCC 50983
CAGTTTTTCGCTACGCCATTAGCTTGATCGATAGACGATTCGATGGCGTCACGTTTTGTTCATCGCTCATCTCTTTTTCACTAACCCATCTCTCCTTATGTCGAGTTCTCCCAGTGAGCAGGCAAACTTACATGGTGGACGTGCCGGGGTAGGTGGGATGCCTACCTTGGTGAGCCCGGCACTTGCGGGAGCCGTTCGCTTGGCCGCGAGGAAGACTTTGCCTTCTCTAGACTGGGATACTCTGGCTACGTTACCTCCCGCCCAATGTGCTTCGAGGATCTTGGGTATTACTTCTAACTGTGCTGGGTACAGTGCTTTGTTCTTCTCAAACCGAGCTGGGTCCCCAGTAGGGCATAGCTTAACCGCTTTGTGTGTTGACTGGGAGATTTTACCTCATCGTGACGCCATCCGTCAGGACAGTGATTCCTTGGGAGCAGCCGTCAGGGCTAGCGGGAAGAATCTGTCCGACATTGCGAAGCGTTGGACGTTTGAGGGAGTAGATCAGAAACTGACTGCTGCTCTGGCTCAGTCATGTGGGTGTACGGCTCCTCTGAAACTGTGGGCCTATGTGAATCTTTGGCCAAGGGATTTGGCGGAGAAGATCAAGAGCGAACTCCTCAAGGAAGTTTTCACTGAGGAAGGCACAATAGATCGTTCTTGCGAGCTTCTAGCATGGACTCATCTTACTCAGTCGGGAAAAGGGCTCTCTGCCGAGGAGAGGGAGGCTATAGAAACCCATTATCCTCGCTGGATGGCAGCTTGTTCCCGGGTGTTAGGTAAGGTCGTACAAGCCAAACAAGAGTTTCAATCCCTGACCGATCCCAAACTCTCAGTGGTCGGCTTATTGGAGGAGTGGGCCACTCTTCCCTCGCTCGCTGGTCAGGGGGGTCGAGGGAAGGTTACATCCTTGCTTGAGAAGGAACGAAAAATTTTTACGAAGCTGAGTGGACACCCTGAAGGGACAACTCTGACATGGGCAACCCGTAAGGCCTGTTATTTGTCGATCCTCAAGGCATTTCCTCGTGTAAGGAGGAATGGTGAATCCTTCATGATGCTATTTCAAGCTGTTCGCTCAAGCCAAAGTTATGAGGAAGTTATGGATGTACTCTCTCGTCATGCCCATAAGTCCGGCTATAAGGGAGCCAATGAGCTCCTCGGGATGTGGGAGGAGGACAGGTCTGATCGCCTAACAGCCTCTACGGGTCGCCGAGACCAACGAGACTATGATATACCAAG
>NW_003209005.1:0-1000 GCF_000006405.1 Perkinsus marinus ATCC 50983
CTTCACAGCGGACAAGACTTAGGAAGTAGTTGATACTCCTGTTATCAGAGTTTCCCTTGTACTGTTTGTTGTCGGGGCACTTGATATGGGAAACAGCATTGATGGCCTTCGTTGTATCAAGCGCCTTCTCCTTATCATAGTTGTGGGATAGATCACACCAATACGCCACGTTGGTGATGTCGTTGTTACAAGGGTGTTGTTGACCTTGCATGAGAGGGGCCTGGGGCACTCCTTGAGGGTAGACCTGCACAGTGGCAGCAGAAGATGTAACCTGCTGTGGATGTACTGTGTTTGCTGGCCTTCGAGAGAGGCTTGCAGCTTGAGAGTTAGGGCCTTCGGCGTCTATATAGGTGAAGAAGGTACGTCGTAGATAGACCTTCTTACTAAGAGGTTGGCCTTCCATGGCAGTCTCTAACTCAGCGGCAGATAACCATAGTAGTAGTGAGGGTTCAGCAATACCGAGGACTTCAAGGAGCTCAGCCAGCGGGTTCTCCACCATGTTAGTAGTAACACCCGCACTGGTTGACTCAACAACACTTGGGATAGCCATAATAGGTAATAAGGCTTCTTATCTTATCCATTTCAGCCTGAGGGCTGCGAGCCGTTTCATGCAACGAATAATGGGCGAGCGAGATTCGTGCATACGCGCGCGAACAGCTCGCCACGAAGGACAGCATTCTACACATTCTTGACCTTCGGATGATGTACGTGCACTCTTAACTAATCTCGTCATTCCTGGTCTATGCTCGATCTACTTGAGCTCTCTTATTGCTTCGTATCGTCAGTACGTACTTCCATCTTTCCTCTATGTCAAGTGTTGCTCGTTGTTGTGCTCGCTGGCATGTTCGTCGTTGGATTCGCCGTCGTTGTCGCGCTCGTAGTTGCCGTACTAGTCGTTGTTCTGCTCGTAGCTGTTGTGCTCGTAGTTGCCGTACTCGTGGTTGTTCTGCTCGTAGTTGTGCTCGTAGTTGCCGTACTCGAAGTTGTTGTACTCGTAGGT
>NW_003215339.1:0-947 GCF_000006405.1 Perkinsus marinus ATCC 50983
TTCACTGAGAGAGTGAGTACTGGTTTCTGCATGGAGTTGTATGCTGTTATCAGTATAAATGATGGAGTTGAAGAGTTTGCAGAGGAAGGGCCTAAGAAGATGAGTAAGAGTAAGCAGAGGAGACTACGTCAGAAGGAGAAGGAGAGGCTTCATGGAGCATCGAGGCGAGTCAAAGAGAAGGAAGACACCAAACTAGGGCAGGAGGGGTCTCAAGAGCCGTCCGATGATAATGTGAGTATTTTTTATCATCATCATTATCATCTCACGTACTGTATTATTCCGCCCATGGGAGTTACGTATTTCTCACCTAGTATTGTAGTATTGCCAAGCTGCTGGTAGTACCATTGTATATCACTTTAGGAGCCCCTAGTATCGGAGTCCGAGGATGAGATATCAGCCTCGGGAGATACCACTGAGCGGAAGCAGAGAAGTGGGAAAGTTTCGGTATGACAGAGCGTAGGGAACTACTTTCAGGAGCACGCCGGGAGCCGCAGCCTTTCACGTGGTCCGACTGCAAATGGATGCTCTATGTCCTTCCGGTAGGGCACCACTTACTTGTGATTCTTTGAGTCGTACGCAGTTGTAGTTGATAACTCTGTTGTTCTCAGTCTGACGGACATGATAGGATGTTCTGTTTTAGATAATTGTGTTGTTGGTGATGTTGAAGATGGGAGAAGAGGCATACCAGGAGATGGGAGGATGGTCGCTTGGAGACCAAGAGGAAGACTATTACCAGGTCATAGGCGATAAGGAACTAGGCACAGTAGATTCTCCATCGCCATCAATGAGCTTCGCTCGGATAGTGCATTTGCATTCGATCTAAAATAGAGATGTTCCGGCTATTGCAGCAATGGGGAGGGTCAATTGAAAGAATTACACCGAATGGAAACTCGTGTACTGCTGGCAGGGCCGGGCGAGCGCTTATTGGCTCATCGTAGAGGGTTTTG
>NW_003207510.1:0-1052 GCF_000006405.1 Perkinsus marinus ATCC 50983
ACGTCATGAAGTGATGGAGATGGAAGTTGACATTCTCAACACGCTTGGGTAAGTGTCTCTTCCCTCTCTTAGTGTTGTATTGGTGTTTGCTTCAGGTTCTGTATGACTACCCCGTCGCCGATGTTCTTTCTGTTGCGGTATGCTAAGGTCATGGAAGCCGATGAGAAGCACTTCTTCTTATCCCAGTATTGTCTGGAGCTTGCATTGCCAGAGTAAGTGGGTTTGTCTCTTTTTTATATTGTATGGCTACATTAGTGTACGTTTTACTGTACTGTATGTACTGGAGTTTCACCCGTTTCACGTGAAGTGGCGTAATACTCGGTGAAAACCCCGATATTGGTGGTATGCAGTGGCTTGTGAAACATGTTTTGATTAGTTTTTCTCCATATCACGGGTGAAACTCCATTAATTTTATAATATATATCTATTTAACCGGGAAACATTTATATAATTTTTGTATCTATCTGATTTTAATATGATATTATATAATTTCGACATTATTAATTATTTGTATTTTGATCAGGTATAATATGTTGAGGTATTCCGCAAGTCAGTTAGCGGCAGGCGCCTTGTATTTATCCAACAAGTTGTTGAGGAAGCCGACAGCGTGGCCACCACATGTGGCCGTGCATTGTCCTAACACTGAGCACAACGTGAAGGTGGTGGCGAAGGAACTATGTGCATTATTGCAAGTAGCTACCAATGAGGACCATTCGGGGACGCAACTCAGGGCTGTGAAGAAGAAGTTTCAGCTCTCCAAGTGAGTGGGGTGTGGGAGAATACTGTAGGTCGTGATGTGAGCATCGTTCGTGATAGAGGAAGTGGAGTTTAATTGGTCAACTGAATTCGATATTGAGGGCGTTAGAGTTATATTGGGAATGCAAATGGATTTGATTTTATTTGTTGTTGTTGTTTTCAGGTTCTGGAGTGTGTCCCGTATGGTGCTCGGATGAAGATGACAGCTGGAGAGTTTCGTCTCGTGTACAATACTGATTTATCACGCAAGAAATTGTCTATGATTTTAGAGACTATCGTCCTGAGGAATGCCAGTT